>NW_024883267.1:0-114284 GCF_019059575.1 Amphibalanus amphitrite
CTCCCTCCATGCTCACACGCTCACACATGCATCCGCCTATATATCGCCAGTTGCTTCCGTGTCGATCACTGCAGTCAATGCTGCCCCTCCCCCGCCCCCCCCCCATGGCGTCACCGGGGTGTCCGGCCTATGTGGGCCAGCCACCGTCGGTACCGGCGGCCAGGTGCGTCGACACAGATCGTCGGCGCCGACGGCAGCCAGCATCGATCCCGGGCAGGTCGGAGCTGTGAACGGTGCTAGCGGATACCCGCCCGACGCGGCAGAGCTCAGGGTGGACAGTCTCGAAAACCCGCCCGATGGAGCCGAACAGCCTCGAAAACCCGCCTGACGGAGTTGGGGGTGTGCACTGTGGAAGGTCTTGAACCCCCAAGGCTGGAGGTGTGCGCCGTACTGTCTCGAAAACCCGCCCAATGCTGAAGGCGGCTATTTTTTTTTTCGAGAACACGGCTAATTTTGGTATGTGTGGCAGGGAGAAAGAAGGGCAGGAAAGTTGTGTGTCGATTCGGAAGATGGATGCGGTCTCAGCAATCAATGCCTGGGACGGAGAAAAGTTCTGCCTGCTTAGAAACCACCATGGAGCGAGAACTGTGTTTGGTTAAAAACCCGCCCATCGGTTCTAGAGATGCTAAAAGCCGTCACTCCCCTGCTCCATTTATATATCCCTCTCCCCTCTCCCCTCTCCCTCTCCCACTCCCTCTCCCTCTCCCTCTCCCTCTCCCTCTCCCACTCCCACTCCCTCTCCCTCTCCCTCCCCCTCCCCTTCTCCCTCTCCCTCCCCTTCTCCCTCTCCATCTCACTCTTTCTCCCGAGTGGCATGGGCACAACAGCCGACATCATTACGCCGGTTGTAATTATGGTGTGTACCGTGGCGCAGCGCCAAAAAAGGAACAGCCCGCGGCTCTAAGACGCAGCTACTGCCTTCTGCCAGCCGACATATCATACAGAGTGCTGAGAATTTTTCTCTTGTGTTTTACATAGAACTTTAAGCAGACGTTTTAATACATCAGAAGTTGTAAGTAATATTGAGACGAAATACGGAGGAATGCCGTCGGTTTAGATTCATTTTATTTAAATACATGATCATGAGAATTTACGCTGGTAGCTGACACTTAGTACTTTGCGTTCTTATTACGATTTAACGTCTTGTAACATTAGCTGTCAAGGCATTCTCCTTAGCTTCCGTGGTTGATATTTCCATTCTCTTTCGGTACCCGGTCGAAACGGAAATAAATCCATACCATATTTTTGAATAATGAATCTTTGCTAAGCATGGCATGGCTCTCTTTGAGTCCGCAGTAAGCAGCTTTTTGTTCAGGATCAGCTTCATTATCTAATGTGTCGTTTTATGGCTGGTTTTTAGCATGCCTCAGGTGTCTGATGCCCAACATGCGTTTAATGCCCAGGAGCATTGAGATACACTGAGACCACGCGGCAGAGCTACAGCCGAAGGGCTAACCCTCTGGATTATGTTTGCTAATGTGTTGCCATGGAGCTTATGGTTGCCGTCTTTACGGATGCTCTCGTGGAAGACGTTAATATGTTTGAAAAATTCTTAGAATAAATGATTTCATGGTAATAGTTCATACTGACTTCTGCAACTATGAGAACTTCAAGCCGTAAAGCTATCAGCAAAATTTATTTCTATTCTTCTCGGGCCTAATCTGGCCGCTCTACTCCGAGCTCCGGGCCCGTTCCGGCAGCTCTACTCCAGGGGTGCGTTGCGCCGTTCCCAAACTGTTGGCTTTATCGACTGACTAACGAATAGCACCAACGCGAACCACCGGCGTCAGCTGATCGGCCGTGTGATGACGTCATTGGCCCGCCGGTGACGTCACTAGTCAGCTGATTGGCAGTGGCTGTTTATGTCAACGGTGGCAGGGCTGTTGGCGGACCGATTTAGTTTGGCGACTTTTCAGCGCTACCGTAGGCGGAAATCGGCGAGAGAGAGAGAGAAAGAGAGAGAGAGAGAGAGAGAGGAGAGAGAGAGAGAGAGAGAGAGAGAGAGAGAGAGAGAGAGAGAGAGGAGAGAGGTCTCCAACCACTCCTCTCTCTCTATCTATCTATATATCTATCTATCTATCTATCTATCTATCTATCTATCTATCTATCTATCTATTTATCTATCTCTCCCTCCTTTCCTTCCTTTCATCAGTTGGCCTCTTCCAAGTGTCAGCGGGTTGTTGTCGAACTTGAAACTATAACAGCTGACATTCAACTTCCTTGACTGAGATGCTGGCGTCTCAAAGCATCCTCGTTCAATTATGATGTACAAGATTTGTTGTGGATTTGTGAATTTATATTTTGTATCGGATGTTTTTGGCCGCTATCTGCGTCGTTTGTTTTCTCCGCTGGACAGGTATTGCGTCGCAGTGAGATAGATTCCTTCACTACGTGGAAAATGCCCCAATAAGGAACTTTTAGAGGTACTAGATCAAAGCAGTTGCTTTGCAATGCGCGGAGGAACGTGGGAAGTACTGTTTGCATTGCTGATGAGTTCGTGGAACTGGGGTATAGGCTACGCTCAACAAGCATTGCTTCCCACCTCGACCGAGAATTCTTCATTCTGGAGGCCAGCTAAAAGTAGAGTCGCATGTTATTAGATTTGGGATTCGAGATCGAGCCTTTTCCTGCCGGAATTTGTTTCATCTTATGCAAATACGACATTTCATTTTCTAGGCTCGCGAAATCAAATAATGAAATCTGCTTTATAAATTTCACGAGAATAGCGGAGGCACGTGACGAAACCTGTGGAGCTATCACGAAAGGCCGACGGTGGTGTGTTGGAGCTACATAAACACGGTCCAAATACCAGCCGTGCTGATGGGACTCTCAACTGCCGGGGTCTGCCAGTTGCCAGACGTCCTGTCTAGCTCTGGTGTGGATTTACAGGCGTTAGTCATGCGGTTATCAGAGAGGGGGTGAGGGGGCTTTATTTGCGAAGCTGGGTGGGTTGTGTTCCAGGTTAGAAGGCGGCAGTGTGCGATTTTCTGTAAACTATGTGTTCAATTATTCACCTTGCTCTGACTTGTCGCTTTTTACGGGTTCATGTTGACTGTGTGTTGCGCTAGCAGTCATGTCACGAACTGCTCACTGCTTGGGCATCCGTCCCGATGGTTTTGATGAGGTCAAATATAGAGGGCACCACGGGATGCCTTTTGATACGATATCTATTCCTAGCCTCATATCCTGGTCCAGGTCCGACTCCCGGGCTATTTATAGACCCGTCCTTATATAACGTCTGCGCTGGTCAGTTGCAGCGAGATTGATCCGTGGAGCGAGCATGCTCCAGTGCACTCCTCGCGGCTCCTTAGGCGGCGTGGTGGGGATAATGATGGCTTATTTACGATAATTTTCACCTATGATTAGATGCGAACGCTCCATTTGAGCGTGAACGACCCATATCCACATTCTCACATGTGTGCACTGTGCAGTTCTAAGTTTAGGCGTGCTTTAAATCCGGAACGCTTTTAGGTGGGTTTTTGTTTGTTCTGAAAACAGCGTCACGTTCCTCTTGATTGGTCACATCCCCGCATTTCTTAGTTCAAGACAAATGTCCGCTGCTGACAAGTGGTTGGCTGCCCTCCAGCGCTTCTAAAGCTCAATCTGCCATCAAATGTGGACATGAGAAATATTGACTCGACTCTGATGTTTATGTTAGGGTATCAAGAAGTTCCGCCTGAACTGAGACTGAAATGCATGCTAATCCTGGCTCGTCATTTTAATTCAACTGTGCTATTTTTTGTAGCTGCTTGTGTGAGCAACTGCATTTTTTTCTTAAGACAAAGAATGAAGTTTGAAATGCTTACAAAAGAAAAAATTAAAATAACATCAAGTGATGTAGAGGAACGTAATAGTCCTACTTTATCGCTCACAGGTGCGCATCTTCCCCCAAGATTTCCCCAACCCTTGCCCTTCCATTCCCCAAGGAATAACCGTGTCCGCCCTCGATCGAAGTTCGCCGGGTCGACGCGAAAGGTCACCACCCCCGCCGGCCTACCTGACCCGAAACACCCGCCATCGGACGGAATCTGTAAGAGATGATTGCGAAATTCCGTCCAGGGAAGTCGCGTTGAAGAGATGCTGCTCGGCGGCGGTGGTGTTTGGTAGTGTCGAATGGAATGACCCGGAAATTGGTGCGGGGTTGGCTGTCTCAGGAGAGAGGGAGAGGGTTAAAGGAGAGAGGTGGGAGGTATAAGGCTCTAGTCGTGTGGCGATGGCAGGAGGAAGGTACGGATAAATGAAACATAGGGAGTGTCTGGTATAACCTTCGTTGCTGCCTACTGGTTGTTTTGCTCATGTCCCTCTTTGACCAAACCGCACATTGTAAACAATGTGTGGCTCGTTCTTGCGTCCTCTCTATAGTCTGGCAAACCTAAGAAAGAACGGAGTTAAAGCGTCTGAATCACTTTGCACGTGTTTTGACCACTTGAACTGTATGGTTCGGAAAATGTGTGCGAAAAGTTGTGACAAATTATGCCCTCATGGTATAAATGCACATGTATCAACGGCCGCAGCACTTTAAATCCATTCTTTCTTAGGTTTGCCAGACTATAGTTATGAATTTCACGTTATGTCACAGTTTTCCGTGATACTCTGTCACTCACGTTTCTTTTTTCTGTCTGTTTTCAGGTGTGATCCTGTATATTCTGCTGGTGGGCTACCCGCCTTTCTGGGACGAGGATCAGCACCGGCTTTATGCGCAGATCAAGTCCGGCGCATACGACGTAAGCTGGGGAAATCCCGCGGGAATATGAGTACATTTGTATGAATTTGCTGGAGACTAAAGACTGGGAGGGCTACTGCCTCTGGGAGGCTGGACAGTAGATAAATCCATGGAAAACATTCACAATGATCGGTGGCTAATGGTGATGAATGTTGTTATGAAACTGGAAAAAAAACTAACGGCAATTTGTATGTGGAGCTCTGGGCGCAAAATGACCTTGTAGTCAGCGCACTTTTAAACTCCTATAAACAAGAAATGTGAAGCTATTGGGCCAATCTCCCTCTCTTTCTTTTCGATTCACTTTCTTGCTATCTATATCGCTCTCCTCCGGCATTTCCCTTCTCTCTGTTCTTCCGCTGCCATCTTCCCTCTGCTCTCTTTCCTCTATCCCCTCCCTCTCGCAGTGTCGGTCAGTCGCAGTTTTAGTCAGTTTCCCAGTTTTCCCGCCGACTTGGTCCAACTAACGAGGCTATTTCTGGCAGAACTAATCGGAGCCCTGAATAAATTTCGTCTCCGATAACGCGGAAGAATCGACGACTTGGTCCGGTGGCTAATGCTGCTCGCTGGAGCCTGATATATTGGACTCGGCCAGAAAATATGGCGACATGGGCTGTCTTTGTGTGGGACTACTTTGGGTGAATGAGGTCCTAAATTTTTGGTTGAACGCTAATGCTAGTCATCGGCAACGGAAAATGATGAAATTCATTCGCTCTTTCACCTGTTGAATTCGGATTGCCTTGGTAGCTTGAGTTGAGTTTTTATGTCGTTTGCTTTCATTTTCTTAAAGCAAACGTCATAAAAAGAGGACCCTTCCACTGTCTATTTTGTTACAAGTTGTGAATAACAGCAAGCTGTCATGATCACCACTCAACAGCGTGTTGAAAAAAAAAAACTGTACATAGTGTGCATCAGTTATGCTAATGCCACAGAGTCAGTAGCCGCGTTTGCTTAGGGTTTGTTGTATCTAGCTTGGATATGCTGCATTTATTTCGATGTTGTGCTATCCCTGGCGTTGAATGAAATCATGTTGTATCTTGCAAAGCGCCGTTGGCATATTTTGCAACATTTCCGGCAGACCAAGGGACACGCACCAAACCCTATGTAAACGCGGCTAGTATCAAATAAATGCATTGCAACTTAAATTGCGTCTGACACCGCAACTGGAGCAATATCGTGCTGTTTTCAAATTGCGAAGTGATGGGCTTCTAAGCAATTCAAAATGAAATTGAATTCTCACGAACATCAGAAGTGTCTGAAATTTGATTTTGCCGTCAGTTGCATGCGTTTCATTCACAAAATTAATGTGTGCTGTTCTTCGTTTAGTCTTGCGCTAGGACGAGAACTTTGAACAAATTTGAACAAGTAAACAGCCTCGTAAAGTGCTTAAATATTCGTTGAATTTACCAACAGGGAGTGATGTTTTTTTTTTTCTTTCTCTTTTATCTCATGCTCTTATCCTTACCTTCACATGTAGCAAAAGTGCATAATCAAACAGCTGCAGGCCTGCCGTAACTATTCTTACATCCTCTCAGTGTATGCACTTACCTAACCCAACCTCTGTGTCCTGTGACCTGACTGTGTGTTTCCTAACCGGACAGCTTACTGTACATACGTACCTCGTGATCTCCTGCCAGCATCCTGTTCCTGCTCCTGAACGTGCTGTCTACGGAATATACTGGTCGTGAAACAATAACGGTGAGCAACCGTGCTGCTTATTGCATGTACCTAACAGAAACTACTAGTGTGCTGGTCTTCATTTAAGCTACATCATTGGGTGATCATAGTGTGTGTGTGTTCATTAGACATCGTTTGCGTTGTCTCTCCTCTCCCATCTCCCTTGTGTTTGACACGCGTATCTTACATTTCCTCACGGTGTCTTTTTGCCGCTCTGTTTGTGCGTGTTGATCACGTGTATATCACGATATCTCACATGTATCGCGTGTCTTTTTTCGTTTCTCCAGTACCCAGTCACCCATGTGTGTGCTCATCACACGCATCTTACAGTACCTCACTCACGGTGTCTCTCTTGTTCGTTCCTCCAGTACCCGTCTCCAGAATGGGACACCGTCACACCGGACGCCAAAAACCTCATCAACTCGATGCTGACGGTGAACCCGCAGCGCCGCATCAACGCCACAGAGGCGCTGAAACACCCCTGGATCTGCGTGAGTATCGATTAGTAAGAGAATGGCCCTAGATTATGGTATGTTACGATTACATGTCACTGAATCTGCGTGAGTAATGTTAAAATGGCGCTGGATTGTAGGATGTTGCGATTCGATGTCCCTGGATCTGCTTGAGTTATGCTAAAATGGCGCTAGATTATTGGACGTTGCGGCGTAGTATCATGGATATGCTTGAGTAATGCTAAAATGACGCTAAATTGTAGGACGTTGCGATTATCATGGAATATGCGTAACTAGCGATTTATTATCCCTAAATATCATGGCTAGAGCTGCTCGTATTCCTCCATCGGATTTTGCGCGGTATTTCAAACCCCACTTCAATACCTGTTTCGCTTCGGAAGAGCAGCCAGTCGCCACTGCTTAAATTGTTGTTCCTAGATGGCGCTGACATCAGGCGCCTGAACTCATGCTGCACCGCATAGCACGGAGATAGGCCGGTTGGAATTCGTGCGCCTAGGTGGCGTTAGAAGTCAATGGTTGGAGTCGAGCTTCGGGACAATGAACTGAATCGTCAGGCAGAATCGAAATGAACATAATTGACCGAATAGATTTTGAAGAGGTATGAGGTTTAGATGTAATTGATATTCGACTAGAATGCTTGAGTGTGCTTATTGAGCAATTATTGTTTTTCAGTAGTAACTTGGCTACTTCATAGTATTTCAACATGGCGCGGCATGGCTGATGTTCAAATTCAGTCAAAGCTGCCGCTGTTACGTTGCTTAGGAATCTCTCCCTATCCAACCTACAGAGTTAAAGAGTTCTTAAAATATCATGTTCGGGCATGCTCGAACAGCGACGCGGTCGGTTATCATTTAACGCTATCATCACTACCCCAGCTCGCTCGTCTCGAAAAAAGCATCCCTATAACTCCGCTGGTGTCTTCTCAGCAGCCCGTTTGCGACTAACAAGGGGATGCGTTACGATGGGAACGGCACCCTGGGGATAACTACGCTGTCGTGAAGAGAGACACATGAGTGGGGAGGAGGCGGTGCTAGTGTGGCCTCCCGGGTACAGGGAAGACGCTAATGGTATTGGTCGTCTGCTGTTTGGGCCTTGGAAGGTGGTGGGATGTTTAAGAGTTTTTTTTTTAAAATAGTAATTGAACATGTAATTAATCTTGTTTTGGTATAGTGCGTTCCTTGGTTATCCCTCGCGGGCCCGGGGGGGGGGGCGTTTTTCGCCCCCCCTGGCGAATATTTGCGATAACTCCCGAACGCTTAGGGATAGGAAGGCGAAACTTTCAGTACCTTTTCTCCCATCAATTTGACATCTTCTGTAGTAAAAAATTTGGACCTAGCCCCCTTGATGACGTCACAAGGTCCATTTTTCTAGACCCCTGCACGGCAAACTTCGGCGTCACAGACGCAAACTTCAAATAGCTGCTAAAAATAGAGTTTTAGAGATACAGACAAATTTCGAGCACGGCTGTGTAGCGTTTGACCTAGAGAAAAATAGAAAAATAGTTTTGGTGACCTGAGGTCAGAGGTCAGGTCAACGAACCCGAAATGTGGTTTTAGTTTTTCGCAAATAACTTCGACAAAAATGGTCCTAGAGCTATGACAGTGGTACCATCGCATTCGCCTTGTCAAGCCGCGTCGAATGATATATATTTTATTCGGAAAAGGTCAAGTTTCATGTTGACCTCATGTGACCTCGAATGACCTCTGGTTGACCTTGACACATGAAAGGTCGTTTATGATGGATTTGTACCCGCTGATCATGAATCTGGCATCTATTTTCCTCTAAGCCTTCATTTAGAGCTTCCGGATGGCAAAATTGTCTTATTTATTATTACTAACTTGAATCAGTGAAATACAGGGTGGAAAGTAATTACGCGAACATACTTTTTCGTCTTACAGCAATGGAAAAAGCGGCGGTAACATGAAAATTTCATCTTTTCATATATTCCTATTTATGTGCGATACACTGACAAAGGCGTTCAGGCATAATTGACATCAGCATGTCAAGCACTGTTGGCCAAAGCTTAGTCCACGCCTCCTGGAGCTGTCTGGTGAGGCAATCGATGTTGGTGGCTACTAGCAGTTCTTAGACGCTCTCCTGAAGAGTCGCCTGGATATTTTTGATCAAATTGAGGTCTGGGCTATTCCCAGATTGACCATTATATGCCCAGAAGAAGAACGGGTTCTCAAAGCACCAGTCTTGCGTGTTTTTGGCCGTGAGAGGAAGGACTTTATCAATCATGTAGAAGAGTTTCTTTGCGTCGGGCACAAAAGTGCGCTCAATCATTTTGCCCCTTTTGGTGCATTGATGGATTAGATAAAGGGACTCGTCTGGAAGGATGTTCCACTAGTTGTATACTTTATTTTTGGTGGCCTTGTTGGTCACTACATGCAATTCTGACACCATCCGGGCGCTCATAACACGCTGATGTGTGTTCTTTTGCCGGATGTTTGAAGGTTGGGACGGGCGGGACGTCGGACGCATCAGCAGCCCCCAACGCGTTGTTCTGCAGGTTTGACGGATGAAATAGCTTCGAAGATGTCTCACCCAACCACAAAGCCAGCTGCCTGTCCTCCTCTGTTCAGGTTTGGCGGTCTTTAGAAAACTTAAACTGACAATCCTGCTGTTAATTCATGAATTTTGGCCATCTCGATTGTTTGTACGGCTTGATTTTCGAATTTTCACGGATTTATGTATGAATCGTGATATCTTAGATCGGGTACCCGGCCAAAGTAAACCATTTCGCCTGTTTTCGGGTCGACTGTTGTCGTTTGGTCGCGGAAATGGTGACCACCCATTCGGCGCCTGAATTCGCCGAGGTTTTACTGCCGCCAACGGCTTTGCTTTTTAAGTCCTCTTAAGTTTTATTATGCTTCAACCAAAGGTGTAATTGAGTAATGCTGGTGCCGAGACCGTTCCGAGTCCCTTCCGCACCAATCCAGCCAAAATAATCACAAACGCTTTCCCTGGCAACTTCAAATTGAGCTCTTTGCCCATTTCGGTCTTGAGCAGCGTATGGCGTCAGCACCACTCGAAGCCGAGAGGTGTTGTAGACCTTCCAAGTCATTTTTCAAAGTAAGGTCACTTTTGTTAGATGAGGCGACAACAAACACGACCAGTCATGTTCCATAACAGCCCGCGCTCATACAAAATCTCCACTGACGGGCGAAATTGTAAGAAAATACATGTTCGCGTAATTACTTTCCACCCTGTAGCCTCTAGCAGGGACACTCTTCTGTGACCTTGACCTTTGAGCAGCCTTGTATCGTAAGATGAACCACAAATAGGGAACTGATAAGCCTCAAAACATTTCAAAACATCTTGGAAGTTAGCACGCAAGATGTGCGAAAAAGTGCCAAGTTTGAGGTCAATTTTGAGCGTGACCTTGACCTTGACCTTTGATTTGAAGCACATTTTCAGAATCCTCAGATTCTCTTCTTTCGTTTGACACCCAATTTTGCCAGTTTGATGCAGCTTGCCGTCCTCTAGAAGGCTTACTTTGAGATCACTACACATGTGCCGGTTTTGGCCTTTGACCTTGACCTCTGACCTTGAAAATTGACCTGAGGTCAAAAATTTTAGGTGCATTAGAATCGTCTCGTAAGGACCTTTCGTTTGGTATCGCTTTTGCTTCCGTAGCTCCCTTATTTACGGAGTTAGACAGGGGGGGCGAAAAACGCCCCCCCCCCGGGCTGCGGTGGTTGGGATTACCCCCCGGGCCCGGCCGGGTTATAATAGATTCGGCGCTGTCTTATTTGAAATACTTCGTCTTTGATTGAAATTTTATTGGTTTGTTTGTCCAGTAGTACGGGCTGTGCGCCACCATACCGCCTCTGGGTCACAATATGTCCTCAGTGCGTCATAATTTATCTTTTGTGCGACACAACTATGCCATCTTAGCGCCACAAAATACCGCCTGTGCATCACGATGTGTCTCCTGTGCGACAGAACATAGCGCCTGTGCGTCATAACTATGTCCTATGTGCGTCACAACACGCGTTCTATGCGCCACAAATCCCCCCTTCTAACCCGTGTGCCCTGCCCGTTGTGTTCCGCAGCAAAGGGAGCGTGTGGCTTCAGTGGTCCACAGGCAGCAGACCGTCGACTGCCTCAAGAAGTTCAACGCTCGACGCAAGCTCAAGGTCAGTGTAGGGGGGAGGGGGAGGATGTCGCAGGGGGGGGGGGGTCGCAGAGGGGGAGGATGTTGTCAGGTTTCGTATTAATGTGTGTCGGCGCAGCGGTGGGACGGTTTGCTGAAATGGAGTGAAATACTGTGGTGGAAATGCCATTGAACATGGTTTTCAGGTGAAGTGAACTGATTTCAGTAATAAGTCCCTAATACTTTTATTGAGTAATATCTGATGCACTTCCTTGTCCAAATTATGATGCTAATAAGTTATGTCTTCTAATATCGTATTTATTAACACGAACTGAATTTTAATGCTATCACATATTCATATTTTTAATTGGACACTTAAAACTCGCATTGTGAGATGCATTTGCTTGACATGGTTAAAATTCTAGTCAGCATACCTACTAAACTAAACAGTTTGAAAACTGAATCTTTCATGCCCAAAATTATGTCGTCCACTAACCGAGCCGAAACACTGAATTCCACCTCCACGTGTGCGTGAGCTGGTGCCGTGAAATTCTATTCAGCGCTCAATGTGGTCAAATCGGGCGGTCACCGTTACGACCTACCACTTTACTGACCGGCTTTGGCCGCTAGCTGGCTGTATCGCCAGTGACTCGACCGACCCGCACGCAACGCTTCCCGAGGTGTAATTGGAAAATGACGCACGTATCGGAATTGGCCGCTCACTTTCTGCAGGCGTGGTTTTGTAGTGTTGTTTTGTGTCGGGTACACGGTGGCTTTAAAATAATAAAGGGGTGAGGTAGGGGTGGAAAGGTGCTGTTTGGATTTTTTTTTGTGCTTTGTTGACTCATGTGGGGAGTGGGTGCGAAAGTGTCTGTTGAGTGCGCGTTATAAAAAGGTGTTTTCACTTTCAGCATTCGCAATATTTGACAGAATGTGCATACCTTCTATCAATAACCTTTGTTCTTCTAAAGATTATAATAGTGTTTTCGCTTAGTTTACGTATTTGAAGTTCTGAAGGTACTCTCCACGTCATTTGAGCCAATATAAGTGCATCTGTTTCATTTGACCGCAGTCTATATTTTACAGCTGCTCTTCGATTATATTCATTGTCTTCCATGGATCGCTAAATGGCATTGTTATGAATGTTTGACCAACATAAAGTTGTGAACCATTTTCCATCGACTGACGCCGTTTGGTGTCCGCAGGGAGCCATTCTCACTACGATGCTTGCCACTCGGAACTTCTCCAGTGAGTTTCTCATGTTGTTTGTGCGTTGCTTTATAGAGTAGGTAATGTATTATCACACATCATTGAGTTGAGATATGTTCTTTGCATTCTACCCGTTCCCTATAAACAATGGAGTGTGTATATTCTTCTTCTGAGTGACGTCCCACTATTCAGCCTAAAGGAAGTTTGGTCCGATCAATGTTTTGCTCGATATGATAACGCTGAAGCTACATGTGTCAGAATTCATTCAGGATAAGATGCTTAGAGTTTGCTGAATATTCTTTCGTTGTGGACATTTTTTACAAGTTCCAAGCTTGCCAACGCACACCTTGTCCATGTAATATATGTTCAGGAAGTTGTCCTTAATTCGTAACTTCGTATTTGAAACATTTCAATTTCTATAGGTACCGCTATTTACGGTCGTTTCGGAAGCATTCCCACATGCATTTTTTAGCACCCGCATCAGACTAGGATCTGGGGATTTTGTGGGCAATGCGACACCGATTCTACTGACGTCTTTAGGCTTTACGACCAAAGTTTGCGCTGGCTTTTATCGTTGTCATGGTAACGCTGGTTTTACCGGCGAATGGCCGCTTAGCAGTTTGAGTCTCTGGTGACGACATGTTGTGGTCGCTATTGATTCTTTGTAAGTCTAGAATTCATCCCTTTGTCGAAAAATGTCGGCTTTAAATCCGATGCTTGACTCTGCTAAGCTTTCAGTACTGCTTGGTGCGACCATCGGTATTTCAGATTGTCGCTGAAAAAAATCAAATGCATTTGGATTTAATAGGAGCTCATTCATTGTGTTTTCATAACCTCAAATTTGACAACTTGGCCTGCCAAGAATGGCAGGACCTCCCATCGCGTTAAAACGATCCGCTAATAACATTCAGATTTCAAAGAACGTCGTTGACAAAGTCTAGGAGCTTCCGGAGATGTTACTAAAATTAGCCAGCTCATAGTTCTTGAAAATTGTCACAAGGAAGACATTTGACTGAAAGGCTCGGCGATAGCGCTAATCTATCAGCTAACCAAACTTACCAGGCCTGAAAAATCCTTTGTCCGAGCAGAGTAATCTGATTTGTCCTGCTGGTTAGTGCTAGGCTAGGCATCCACCATCTATATGTAACCCTTTGGCATGCTTAGTGCTAGGCATCCATGTCAATTACAACACTGGTATTGCTTCTTGCATTCATTGTTCAATGTTCATTGTTCAACCCATTATTTTTCCTAGTTCGTGTAAGTCGGCCGTTGCTCTGACCTTTGACCTTTGGCCCTTGATCTGACCTTTGACCTTTGACCTGTGTCCGCCAGGTCGCAGCATCGTCGCCAAGAAGGGTGACGGTTCTCACGTGAAAGAGAGCACAGAGAGCAACACCACTGTCGAGGATGACGACTGCAAAGGTAGGCCGGGTTCAAATCCCAGCGCAGACAAAACTTTTCCGTAGACGGTGGTGGACTATGCTGGTGGCTGGGCTGTAGATTGCTTGGATGGTGGCTAAGCTAAGCTACGTATGGAAACTCTGTAAAAGTGGACGACAACGGATTTCTTATAGGCATAATTCGTGATAGAACAAGCCAAGAGCTAAATTGTCAGGCTTGACCTACAGGACACAGTTATTTTGATTCGTTTGTTTCAGAATCCCATCCCTAATTAAACAGTTTGTGTAGTATATTTCAATTTGTATACAGCAACACATACTATAGCTGTACTGTACAATAAGCATCTGTCCTTAGCATTTCGCACTAGATATCTCCAAATGTACATTTCCCTCGCATCCCAGCTTAGACACCCGTAATTCCCAAATTCATCCAACCGTAGCGGGTTGGGGCTCTTGTTGCAGCCGTGGTCAGTCGGTCTGCAGTTCACCGACCCCCCGCGGGGCTGGGGGAGCGTCTGTGGCTAAATTTGGCATCAGACCCGCACTGCATAGCAACAGGGAGCTGGGTGGAGCCGAATCTGGACCGGGGAGGAGAGGGGGGGGGGGGGAAGAGATAGGGCCGGCATCACGTCACGGGGTTAGGGAACTCTGCGGTCGATTGTTTTTTAAATTTAGTGGATGGTTGCTATGGTCTTAAAAGTTTGAAAAATATAAAAATGCGGTAATTTAGAAATGCAATCCTTTCCGTAAAACATGATAAATCTCTGGCTAAAAGTGAATTGTGTTCAATTTTACCATATCACAGGTATTGTAACCTCATCCTTGGGTGCTCGGTGACGAACTTCTTCCGAACTATATGCCCTTTTCTTGCAAAAATTATATCTATCTCAACCCTGGGATGGGAAGTGACCGATCATTCCTGGGTCTCTTTGTGACAAAAAGCTTTTCACCGGGCACATAACATGGTGGACGGGGAGGGAGTATAGCCGGGCCGGGCCTCACGAAACACCATTGGACATTGAAACCAAAATTGATAGGCAAAGTTGGCAAAATTGATTGGCATCAAAATACGCGGCAAGTGAAGCGCCGTCAGTGGTCGATCATGTTGATGTAAACACTAGGCGCATATGAAATTGTCGTGCCTCTGTAGATAAATATCGCTGATATTTCTCATTGACAATGAAAAGGATTCGGTTTTCAACAAAACTGCGCTAAATTCTGGTTAGCACTTTCTAAGTGCGACAGGCTTGAATTTAAGACAATAGCCTCCGAAAGGTATTTATGTATACCCTTGGTCGGAATGCTATATAACCTGTATTTGTCTGTATTACCTGTATTTAGCCCTTTCGTACATAGTCAGTCGTCATTGTAGAAATGCCTTATTAGCTTTCACTCTGTGCTCCTAAGATTGAACGAAGATACCCTAATAGTTGATCCTTCTTTAGTGTGTATGTGTGCGTGCGTGTGTGTTTGTGGGTGCCCTCATTGTGCGTGTGACGTCATATTTGTTTTGTAGTGTCGTGCCTTTAGTGTAGATGTCTATGTAGATTTGGGTAGATGAGTGCCGCATAGACCTTGTGTTGTAGATTGCTGTGGAATCGAATCGGGCTATTACCTTCTTTGCCTTTCTTTTTCAATGTTGCGTTCCAACTGGAGTTGGCCTTTCAACTACAGTTTGCAAGTCTTCTCCATAATCGAGAAAAGACGTCTCGTGCATGTGCTTGTAGCAGCACCGCCACTACGTGTTTTAACTAGTCCTAGAGCGCAGTAAGAATCGCTGCTACTTCTCAGCGCCTACTGTCTGCCTCCTTTTGCGATGTTGCGTGTGTTCGAGCGTCAGGCTATTGTCGTGCTTAGGCTCGTAGCTGGCTGTGACAATTTTCCTTAGGCTGGGCTCTTGGCTAAACCCCGTGCTTGGCTAAGTAGCTGTTTGGCTTCTAATGAGCTGCTTATGATGATCTAAGTGGTGTAGTGCAGTGTCTTGGCTTAAAGGTAACTAGGACTTTGTCTTACATGCCCAGATATGGTTGTTTAGTTAAATTATGCCTTCAGTAAATGATCATTTGACGTTAAAATTTCTACATCCTCAGGTATTCACCGTCTTATTCCTAATCGTCTTTGATTTACCCAAAGAATCCGGCATTGAAATTCATTCATCTCGGACTCTTGAGGAAACACCCCCAAGGGTTCTGTTCATAGACCTCTATCCCGATATGCAGAGGTCTATGCTCTCCCATGCTCGCCGTTTTGTGTGCGCCGTCTGTGGAGCGCTGACGGCAGCTGTGTTTCGCCATGTGGCCACCAGAGGCGCCACCGGCGGTGCCGGCGCGCGCCTCCGCTGCCGCCGCGGCCGGCGGCGGGTTCGTAGGGGCCCTACGTAAGATGGTGGGCGGGCAGCAGGGGGCGGCGGCCGCCCCCGCCCCCGCCCCCGCCCCCGCCGCCGCCGTCCCCGCCCTGGCCGCCCTAGTCAATGGAGCTCGCGGTGAGGACTACTCGACTGATAGCGCAGCCTGCTTCCCCGAAACGGAGCGCCGCCAGCACGGGGTCTTCCGGGACGGGCCCCGGCAGCGCCGCGCGCCGGGCTGGGCCGGGGTAGCTGCAGGATAGCAGGCGGCCCGCGTGCTACCAGAGAACCGCCCGTAGAGCCGCGGCTTGGAGATTTGGCGGGCAGTTTGCGCGCCACCGCGCTGCGCTCTTTGGCTGGCGTAGAATAGCTGAACAAAGTCGCTCGCAGCGAGGCATGCGGAGGGACTGGGATTAGTGGCCAAACCGGTTTGTATAAAAAGCGTTTAAAATAGTTCACTGATCCAAGCGGACTACGAAATGCATTCTGGGACGACTTCTGATTGATTTGAAATTCATTCCAAATTTTGTTGGTTGTATCTGATAAAAAATATACCTGCAACAATCTGAGGAGCGTTTCGGATTTCTGCTGCACGGTGCTCGAGTAAGAATTTTTCATTTGTGTTATGTCTCGATGCCGCTTTCGCTTACGCTAGACGCCATTTTACAGCGCCTGGATCTAGTAGTAGTATCAGTCATGACACTTTTACACCGTCAAACACTGTTCATTTTGTTAAACATTTTGGTAAAATTTACCGGTGACACACTACATTTCAAGGTGCGACCCACATTTTCTCAGAAATTTGTTCTAGTGACGTCACACAGTGCTCTGATCTGATGACATCATGCGGCGCCCCGGCCCGGCCCGGCTGTCAGCCCCCTGGTGGTGGTTTCCAACACTAATTCGACACACCGCACTAATACTTATCATTATCTCTCACCATCACCCCACCCGCCTGCACCACGAGCCACGAGTGACCCTTGGGGTGTTCATAAACCCGTAAAGTGGTCCTAAGGGCCATGTGTGACCCTAGAGTGACCCCTGGGTTTTGATAAATCCCTAAGAGTTTCCCGCAATGAGTGACCCCTTGGGTGTTTATAAACCCTGAAGGTATTCACGTGTGACCCTAGAATGACTCCTGGGTGACTTTTGGGTGACCTGGGTGACCCCTTTGAACGGTCTTTGGACCGCTCTTACCCTTAAGTTTGGTTTTTGAGTGACCCCTAGGCGCTGTTTGACCTTTAAGGGGATATTTCGGCCGCGAATGACCCCTCGTGACCCCTGGGCGTCGGATGATCCTCGAGGTAACCTTGAGTGTCGGATGACCCCTTATCCTTGGACCATAGTCCATAGGTGACCCTGTGGTGATGCTGGCATAGGGATAGGATTCAGTAAATTTAACGACCGTGAAATTCCCTAGGTTTTCCGACGTTTAATGTACCTACAATTCATATTAAACAAGAAAATTGTTAAGTACAACTCCTTGCTAGTTGCTTGTCGATATCACCCACATAGCGAAATTTATTGCTGTATCTTGGGAGTAGAACATCATTTTGGGCAAATGTTTCCGCCTTAATATTGTTATGCTCTGCTTTTCGGCGCTTGTCGCTAGCTCTGCATGGATGCCTTGCTTCTGCCTGTGTCTTTAGACGGCCCTTTTCGATCGGCTTTTCGGGACCTGCAGCTAACATAGCGAGAGTGCGTAAAACGGGTGGTATGCAGTGACTTTAGTATTTACAGCAGTAGGTAGCGCCGGTTTAAAACAAAGACCGATGGGGCTTGTAGGTAGGTAGTACGGCAGAGGGCTGTGTAGAGTGTATTAACTCTTATGTCGTTCACCAAGGGTGTATGTAGAAGTTATTGAGGAAAAAGTTAGGCGTTAGTCATTATGATATTACGTGAACGTTAGACAATAGCTTCGTTGTTAATCATTTAGTGTCCACATTGCCTTATTGTGATGTTTTATCGCTCAACATCAGTGCACATTCATTCATTCATTCATTCATTCATTCATTCATTCATTCGTCCATTCATCCATTTGGCCACCACATTGCATCGTCATTTTGAATGGCTCGACTTCATTGTAATGGTATGGGGTGTGTGCAACTTGGTTGGCATTTCATTCATTCATGCCACGTATTATTCATTTTGCTCATATACCCTTTGCTTACGACAGCAGGGCCTATGTTGCGTGTTCTGTTCGGGGCTTGGCTTATGTTTGCAAAACATTCGGTTGCTAGTGGCGGATGCGTGTCCCGTCTTGATGTGTTAGCGTTTATTTGTTTTCGGGTTGGGCGTGCTTTGTGCTTGTGGCGTTAAAATTTTTACCAAAATTTGTTAGAGGGGCTTCTAAAATTTTCATTTTACCTTCTATATTGATGAGGTAAAACTTACCGATGGTGTGATCAAGATTTCTAAAACATCTTTTTAAGAGCTTGGGAGGCTATGTAATTCTCTTCGATCATCCATTTATCCATTCATTGAATTATGCTTCATTTTAGCTCTGTACGTTCTCTTTTAGCTTGTGGGAGACAACACGCAACTCATTTTGCCAACGTTTTTTGAACATGGGCCGGTTTGTTTCCATCATAATTACGTCACAAATCGTCACTCATTGCACATTCTTCTGGCCCGCTTTCGGATAAAAAACTTTTTCTGTACATAGCACGCCTATCCCATTGGGGATTTCCATATCACGCATCAAATCACGTGCAGCGGGAGAAAGGGCACCGACAGCATCAGAACTGTACTGGACAGGTGCCCTTTTTGCCCGCTGCACTGTCGCTCTGCCGAACGGTGCGAGACAGAAAGGTGACTTTTAGTTATCTCTCTTTCTCTCTCTCCATCTCTTTTTCTCTCTGCGTTTTTCCGCCGTGCCGTCCGTCCGCACGTGCCACGTGCCACGTGCTGCAGAGGACCGCAAGGTCGACAGATCGGCCACTGTGATCGCCCGAGAGCCCGAAGGTATGTGACCTGACCTGACCCGGCCACCTGACCTTGGACCCGGCTTGGTGTGGCGAGTGCCGACCCCACCCTCTCCTAGAAACCGCTGTCGTATTTGATCTATGCAGAGGTGAAAAGGCGGGATTGGATAATGTTCAATATTTAGTCGGTGTCGATGTGTTGAAATTGGTAACGGGTGCTCGCAGAATGCGTTCGTGAAGATTTGCCAAACTTAGCGTTACTTTATTCTTCCAACGTCATGCTTCTCAGTTTTTGTAATTTTTCTCCAAAGACCTTTTCACCTCTGCTGCCGAGTTGATCTGTGTGATATTCTCCTGTCGGATTGAACTCACCCCACTTTCACCCTTCACAAGACGTCAGAGCTAGTGGAGTTAGTCTGCACCCGGTATCATTCAGAACTCCGCCGTCACCGTGACCTTGACCTTGACCTGAGACCTTACCTTTGACCTCTGACCCGAGCATCGTGCCTGGACCGTGTCAATGAGGAAAGCCCGCCAAGCTATCGACGTATTTTGTACATAATTGGAATGAGGCCCTATGTATCGCGCAAGGGTACTGATTTTTGTGCGTGGACAATTTTGATTAGACCACCATTGGGTGATGAGTAGAAGCTAATGCGTAGTGAACGCGGTGCGAGCGCTAGAATCGCCGCAACTGTTGTGAGGGCTTCTCAGGGTTGCCAGCCTTGTGCTGATGACATCATACACACACCGCCGGGATTGTGGTGGTGACGTCATAGAACGGTGACGTCATCGGTAACATGAGAGCGGATATTAGTGGGCCAAAAAGGGCTGCAGTGCACTTGGGAGTAAATAGCATGGTTCTGGACTGCTGGCGAGCCAATGGGCGACAGGGAATGGTAAAAGCATGAAAAAGCTGGTCCGTAAAGGCTGAAACAGACTCTTTCCGCGTTCAGGAAATCGCATGCGAGAGCCTATTCAAATACATTGTAATTCTTCTCGCATCAATCGCTTGCGGGAGGTGCGTGCGATTGATGCGAGCGTGCTTCCATGTATTTGAATAGGCTCTCGGATGCGATTTCCTGACTGCGGAAAGAGTCTGTTTCAGGCTTAAGAGAGGCTGACAGCATATGGTTGGTAGTGTTGGCAGAGAATAGCCTCTACATTTGGCTGCACCAGGTAGGTAGTATATATTGGATATGCCCGCTTCCTTTTTGTTGTTTGTATATAGAGGTGCTCGGAAAACTTGCAAAGAGATGCTCTTCCGACTGAATTTTTACATTTTCTAGTCGACGTGATATAAAATCATATCTCTACACTTGGCACGTTAAAAAACAGATTGAAATGGCAACCGAAGACGCGGTTTTTGCAGAATTTCTGAGCGCAACATTCTGCCACTCTGCATGTCGATTTTGTGTTGTGTTTGATCCTGCCTGTATTTTTGTTGTGCTATATGAAGTGCTGCATGCCAGCATTCTGCAAAAAGACTGCGCCTACAGGGAATTGTTCGTGAAAATGACTTGGGACTGGTGACTTGACAAAATATCTTGCGTGATAAATTATCATTAGCCTTTCTCCTAAAAAAGCCAAAAAGCTACTTTTACTATTTTTAGTGTCACAACTTGAAGCGGCGATGGTAAAAGTCTTTACTTGTCCCAAGGTGCATCAATTTTCACGTTATTTCCATTGCAAGCACCCGGCATGTATGTGGGTGAGGTGCCAACCATGTGTTTGTGTCCCTGACCCTGGCCGTGACCTTTGTCAGGTCAGAGGTCACAGCGAGGCTGGGGTGCCGACTAACCCCTCTTCTGTGCCGTGTTTACCAAGGGTGATGTGTTGGACCTGTGTTGTGATGATTCAGAGGGGGTGTGGTCGTATTTTTTTTTTTTTTTCGAACTACTCCGCCACCCATTATTAGGTGACCAGGAGTGCCCCCACCCTCAGCCCAGCGACTCACAGCACCTTACGTTAACACCAGACAAAAATAAAAAAGGATAAGTCGCGGCACTCCCAGCTAGGAAAATTGAAAAAAAAAACAAAGTAAGCAAAAGAAGTGCGGGAACCGGTTAATAAATAAAGAGAGCCAAAGTAGTCATTGCTGAAAGCAGCGGATGACTGTTCTACTACATCTAAGAAAGAAGTCATTCATACATGCATACATAATTGGTTAGTAGAGTGCATTCAGCCTTTCACTCCTAGAAGAAAAATCAGCAAATGGCAATCCAGTGGGGAAACATTTCTGGTCAATTCGAGCGCAGGTCAACAGCCAGACTTTCTAGGGCCCACCAGCTAAGCAGGGCTTGTTGCTGATGGACCCCTTCAAGTCCGGCGTTCCATTTGAGTGGGGACGTATCTCCTGTGTTGATAATCACAAAGGTAGGTTACATTATCAACACATCATTGTCAGCCTAGCCCAATAATAAATGCACCAATATGTCCATTTATTATTGGGCCACTTGTCGAGATGCTAAGCACTTTGTATGAAAAGTACTAGGTAAGCGTGTGTATTACGCTATTTAGGTATGTATTGCTATTTATTATCATGTTCTTGTTGTTTCTCTTATTGTAAGATTTAACATATTTTCATATTCATTTATAGGTATATTTACGAGGATACTTAGTACCCAGGATTACTTAACTAATACTTATTGCTAATACTTCACTTAAACTTTTGATAAGTACTTTTGCTTAGTACTCACTAAGTAAGATATTCTTTACATATTTTTTGAAAGTGTTTTTCGATTGAGGTACTTCTTCTAATAGAAGATCTTTAGCTATTAAGTCATTCCAGAGTTTGGGTCCGATGCAAGGAAATGAGTAGAGCCTGTAATTTTTTGTTGAAAAAACAGGTTGAAAATGATGGATATTTCTTGTCTGATGGATAGGGTCAGTTGAAAGATGAAGTAATCGTCTTACAGAGACTGGTAATTCCTGCATTATGTACTTATGCATGATAAGCATTATTTGAAGTTTGGCTACGTCTTTAATTTTAAGAATACTATATTTTTTAAATATTGGGGTAGCACTTTGTGGTGGGAAAATACCTTCAATTAGTCTCATGAACCTTTTTTGCAGAATTACCAGCCTTTGAAGGTGGTTTTCATAGTTGGAACCCCAAATGAAACAGCAGTAGTTGATATAAGGAAAAATCAAAGAATAATATAATTGAATGAGCTGCTGTTTTGGGATAAAGCGTCTAGCTCTTGCAATCATTCCAATGTTTCTGCTGATAATTTTACATATGCTACTGATATGAGATGTGAATTTGAGGTCAGAGTCAATAAGGATTCCTAAATATTTCACTGTTTTCATTTCAACTACTGCTGTGTTTCTAATGTAAATGTTTAACTTTTCAGCAGTTCTCCGTTTTGAATATACTTGGAGAAATGTTTTTGATGGGTTCACTGTGAGGTAGTTTGCTTCTAGCCATTCAGATATTTTTGACAGGGCTGCATTTGTTATTTCTTGAAGTGTTTCTCTGTTTTTATGTTTGAAAAATATTGCAGTATCATCTGCATACAACATAATTTGCCCTTCAATTGGAAGATTTGCAATGTCATTTAAGTATAGAATGAAGAGGAGTGGTCCAAGAATTGACCCCTGCGGCACTCCTATTTTTATTTCTCGTTCAGTTGACTTGACCCCTTCTATCTGTACCACTTGAAATCTGTTTGTTAAGTATGATTTGATTGTTTTTAGAATATTTCCTCGAAAACCCATTTTGTTTAACTTTTCTAGTAGTATTTGGTGTTCTACAGTGTCAAATGCTTTTGAAAGGTCAAGAAAGACACCTGCTATAATGTTATTAGTTTCCAGTGCTTCAGTTATGTAGTCTTGAATAAGCATGACTGGCATGTAGGTAGAGTTATTTTTCCTGAATCCAAATTGATTGTCTGAGAGAATGTGTCTGCTTGTTGCAAAGTCTGTCAGTTGGTAGTGGATAACCTTCTCTAATATTTTTGAAATTATTGGCAAAATGCTTATTGGTCTGTAGTTAGATAAGCTATTATGATCTCCACTTTTGAATATTGGCTTCACAGATGCTATTTTTAAGGGATCTGGGAAGGTTCCTGTTGAGAGGCATAGGTTGAAGAAATAAGTAAGCTTTGAAAGGATAGGTTTGTAAGAATGTTTCAATATTTTTGAATTGATTCCATCAATTCCAGCACCAACATCTTTAAGCTGTTTAATTATTTGTTCCACTTCATCATCAGTGACACTAGAAAAGTTAGTCATTTCTCCTTCTGTCTCTCGAACATTTTCTAAGGGATTTGTGTTGTTACAAGGAATATTTTGTTTCAACTTTTCCCCTATTTCTGTGAAAAATTTGTTGAAACTTTCAGCCATTGACATCATTTCTTGACCGCTATTCTCAGTGTTGTTTAGTGTTTCACCTGGCAAAATATCACATTTACTTTTTTGTTTTAGAAGTTCATTTAATGTTTCCCATGTCTTTTTGGGGTTCCTGTTGTTTTTTTGAAATTCTGCTTCATAGTAGGCCTTCTTTGAGTTTGTAATTGCCCTATTTAGACAGTTTCGATATTTTTTGTATTGTGCTATATTGTATGAATTTGGATTTTTAAGTTTGTTCACAAACATTTTGTTTTTGTGATTGATGGAACAGAGTATAGCTGGGGTCATCCATGGTTTTATGAAGTTATTTTTTCTTGAGCATGTTATGGTTTTTGAACACATAGCAATGCCGTCCTTGTATGCTTGTATAATCTGTATGCAGGCCAGTTCAGGATCTGTTTGAGTGGTGAGATCATCAAGACTCTCTATTAGGTGGCCCTTCAGGTGTTCAATTTTATTGTAATCAAATACTGTTCTTTCCTTATCCTTCTTTTCTAATATTTTATTTTCAACATTTGCAGTTGTAAAGATTACAAGGTGGTCTGAAAGGTCTGTTACAATTACCCCTGGTACTACTATTTTAGACAAGTCATTTGTGAAGATATTATCAATAAGAGTACTTGAGGTTGGGGTAATGCGGGTAGCTTTAGAGATAGTTGGCAAAAATCCAAAACTGCACATCAATGTAAAAAATGATTCATTTGCAGAATTATTATTAATTGAGAATAAATCAAAATTGAAGTCACCTGCAATGAATGCAAGCATGTTTAGTGCGGTTAAGGCGGAAAGAAACTGTTCCATTTCAAGAAGAAATTCCCATTCATTATCAGGGGGTCGGTAAATTTGACAAATAAGGAAAGATGGCTTGTTTCCATTAGTTACCTGTAAGGTAACTACTTCTGCTGTTTTGAATTCATGTAGTATTATCTTTTGGATGCCAGTGAAATATTTGTCATAAGCAAAAATTGCTGATCCCCCTCCTACTTTAGTTTCTCTGCTTTTGTAGAAAGCCATATATTCATCCCCTAAGCAAAACTTATTTTCTATTTTTGGATTGAGCCAGGTCTCTGAAATGCATACAAATGCCATCTTCTGGTCTATTTGTGCCAAAAATGTTACAATTTCATCAAGTTTATTTACCATTGAACGTGCGTTTATATGGATGATAGAAATGTTATTTTCAAAACAGTTCAGGCTTCTCACCTTGGTACATTCATGAAATTTGCAGCTGGTCCTGACCTTATCATATTGGGAATGAGTCGTGGATATGTTGCTTATATCATTTATGAAGGGATCAAAGGTTAAATTATAAAGATCAGATAAGGTTGACTCGTCAGCCAGCGTACCAGTTACCGCGATAGATAAGAAAAACTACGCTCAAAACTACGTATGGTTTGATGGAGGATGGCATTTTCTCAATGTTTCTTGGGTTCGCTCTTGGGTTCGCTTCTTGGGTTCTTGGGTTTCTTGTAAGTAATGCAAAGGGATTTTTTGCCTCATGTTGAGCTACGGACAGATAGTTCTTATCTATCACATATTAATCATGCGTATTTATTTTACTAGCTCGTTTTGGATCGGGATCATCTGGGTTACAACTTAGCGTTGTAAAAAGTTCGTAGAAATTTCGTACTCCCAGTAACTATCGCCATTTATTGGTTTCACTCAAACTCTTCTAATGTTTCTCACGGTTCAGATGGCCTCTTTGGTGCGTTGTTACAGCATTACGGGGATGCGTGAAGTACTGTGCATACGATCAGTGTCATCGCAAGTGTTGTGATTGTGTAACTTCGTCAGCGTGTGTGTGCGCCCGTGTGGGTGTGCCACATGCACCGTTTTGAGCTGTGACCTAACCTGACCTCACATGACCTGACCTGGCCTGGCATGTCCACGCAGTGGTGCGTTTATTCCTGTCAAAATGTACCCAAAGGCTGGCTGAAGCTGATTGACGACTTATTGTTGACCGGCTTGTCATTTCATTTGTTGTCCCATTTGTTACCCTTACTTTTTTACTTTTTTCTTACTCTCGGGGCCTATTTCACCTGAATACTCTTGGTAGCTATAACCGTTGTCCTTCGTAAGTTGTGGTCGCTGACTTTCATTTGACGTGTCCCAAAACGCCACTTATCTATACATATTTTTCGGGAACAAAATATTTGACTCCAACATCTGGTTTTGTCTTGGTCGAACTCTTTTTATTTTGACTATGTAGCCTAAACAACTTTTTCCCTTATTTTTTTTCGACGCATTCCACAACATCTGCTATCGCTATTTTTCTCAGGTAGTCTACCATTTTTTGTGACCTCACAAAACTATGTTATTATCGTATATAGTTCTCCTGACCCTATTCTTTGTTGTGCAGATGAGATGTACTGCAAATGGATCTACCCCTTGTCTAAATAATTGCATGTCACTATCCATCCTCATTCCCGTTTTGTCGGTGGATTATTTGGCCGAACCTGACCCCTCCATTCTTCCACAAAAAAGTCACTCACACCCTATTATATGTACCCTCCCCCTCCTGATCTGACCACGCCGTGACCTGACCTGACCTGACCTGACCTGTGCTGCCGGGTCAGCCGGGTCTAACAATGTGTGCGTGGCGTTGATCTGGGCTCTCCACAGAGAACGGCCCCGGCAAGTGTCAGGTCTCTCTAGTGCCCGTCATTCAGCGAAACGACCAGGTGTTTAACGGTGAGTCGGATGACACAGAATGATACAGAATGGCACTGGATGGCACACTGACACTCGGGTGTCAGTCACGACACTCCACGACACTCTGACACTCAGCGAGACCCGGTTGACACCCGTGTAAATACCAGTGCACAGTATTTCTCAGCAGTGTCGAACGTCTTTCTACACGGTCAAGCCGTGCAGGATTTTGGTATGCACAGATTTCGTTTTTTATTATCAAAGACTCGGGATTTATCTACCTATAAGACAGTGTGTTACAATTCAGCGTTTATTTCTGATGCAAGGGATGGAGCGCTTAGTGGAATTGCATCTCTTATTCGGAACAGATCCTCGACAGTACTGAAAGGAGAATAAAAACATGTTATACAATACTCTATAAAACATTTTATAGAAGATTCATTTAAATGAATTTAGCCGGTGTTTGAATGGGCGGATTAGAGCCGAGTTCACATGCTGAGCACAGCTTGTTGCGTAGGTCCCGACCCCTACCGCCCGATCGGCCAATTCTGGACAACGGGAAAATGGGTGCCAAGGCTTGGCGTACCCATCAAAACCAGACACGGTCTGTCCCACTCAACGAAGCAATAATGACAATTTTTGATCGCAGGGCAGAGGGCCTCTGCACTATTGCCATGCTATCATCTTGTGAATCGCGACAGGCTACGATTCGCTGGTGTGCATTGGGACAATTTTCATCCGTGTAGTGATGGAAACTACAAAGATCAAATGTAATTAACTTCTTCTACGGTTTAGCATCACAGTTTAAAGTTAAAATGTAATCACGAAGTCAAACATTGCATAACCCGTAAGCCGCCAACTCATGCTACTACTGTTGGATAAAAAAAAAACATTTAGAACACCGAAAAATACCCATAACTACCGAAATATCTTGATATTCTGACTAGTTACATGTTCTGGCCTGTCTAGTTTTCTGTGAGACGCTACTGAGCCTGTGCATAGCGAACTTTGGAAGAGGCTCCACTTGTCCTTTACGGGCTCCACGAGTTTTTATAAACACCTAGCGACTAAAACTGCATAACTTCTTAGTTTTCATTAAGTCCTAACCAGGATTACCGCTATCTTAAAATCTCAGCAGCATCACATTACTTGCGCCGCGCAAGTTTGCATGCTTCGCAAGTTCCTGTTGTTTCCATGTAGTACACGATAAGTAGAAGATTATTGCTTTGTTTGTTTACTGGGTTGGGAATCTCTTAATTCCTGCCTGCCACTGCCACCGCAGTTGCGAGATATCCATTCCTGGTGGCTTGTTTCATACCACATGAGTCTGCTTGAGAAACCTCTGGCAAAAATAGTTTTTTATGGTCCAAGACACTATCTGGCGTGATGGTAAGAACAAATCAGAGCTATCAATGAAAAACGTGCACGGTTTTCGTCATATAAACATACATGCTCACTCTGAGGGTATATGGTACAGAGTTGCGATATGTATCTTGTAAATGGTGTGAGTTTTCCTCAAGTTTCTGGGTACGTTTTGTGATTCATGATGTTCGTGATGTGTTCAACGGTGTGCTTTATTTAAACACATTGTGGCCAGTGGTTGCATTGTGGACTTTCTATCGCCACCTACCCTACTAAGAAACCACCCTTGGCAGTTAAATACATGAGTTACTGTCTATAACCATCTACAGTGCTCCATGTTCTTAGTCATGCTTGAGAAATATTTTCTATAAAATTTAATGGGTCGTTGACGAGCATGATTCAAAATAACCAGAGCGTTTTATTTTTGGAGGAAGGGGAGTCAACTCATTACAGAAAGAATACCAAAATCATATTTTTCATAGTTATATAGTTATGCGTTATTTCTGCAGTCTTCCTCAGTAACAAATTAATGCATCTATGACGTATAAAACCATGTCCTCTAAACTACTTAACCCGCGCCCTGCTGGGGGGGGGGTGTTTGAACACCCCCCCTTGTGGTTTTTCGCGAATATCTCAAAAACGGCGGCGCGGATCGCCGCCGTTTTTGGTACACCTTATCATACATCAATTCTACACATGTTGTGAAAATTTCAGACGAAGGTCATTCAAGGTCAGGTCACCAGGTCACTTGAAGTGACCTCACCTCATAAAAAGTTTCAATGTCCGTCATAGCTACACCGAGTGACCGATCGCTTTGAAACTTTCAGCGATTGCTAAGAGCAATAGCATGTACAAAATGCATATCTCAGAATTTTGATATCGATGACCTAAGGTCAGGTCAATTTTGCGACCTCCCCATTATAAGTCAATGGGAGAAAATTGAAATGCGCCTCTTTTGGACGAAAGACATTATAAACACTCCCAAACACTGAATTACAAGTGGTTTAGACACACTGAACATGAAAATGGTGTCCGTGACCCCTGTTTATGCCCTGAGGTCATCTTAGGTCACGAATGGTATCTAACAATTTTTCGCAAATAACTTTTGATAGGGGTATGCTAGAGCGATGAAAACGCCTTAGATGTGTTCAGCTCGACGATACGGATCGACTGATATGCAACATGACCCTTTCCGGTCAGGTCATGACCTTGACCTGAGGTCAAATTTTCAAGTTCACCTTTAAAGGTCAAGTTATGGTTCATTCGATGCGTCTTGACGAGAGGAACACGATGCCGGTAAAAGTAAGCTCGTACAAGGTCTGGGTCAAAAGTTATTGCAGAAAAACTGTTTCCGAAAAAATCGGCTATTTTTGCAGTTTTTGCCCCCTGCAGGCAAAACCGTTGACGTTAGGTCAAATCTGAGAGAATTACTCAGAAAGGGCGTTAATAGGGCTATCGAATGCGCTTTTCCGCGGCGCTGTAGCTCTATTGGTTCCCGAGTTATGCGCTGGCTTCTTGGAAATTGTCGACATTCGACCTGGAAATCGGCGAAATTTTGCCTTCAATGACCTCTGGTGACCTGACCTTTGACCTGACCAAAAAATTGACCGAAGTGATTTCCTCATTATTTTTGACGCTCTTTCGAACGCCGCCTTCCGCGTATCGCTACGTGGCCCAGGAGCCGAGTTAGAAGGGGGGGTGTTCAAACACCCCCCCTCCCCCAGCAGGGCGTGGAAATCCAGGACCCCCAGCCGGGCGCGGGTTAATTATAACAGCATGACATTTTTCGTCATTTCTATTTTTGTGTGGTAAATATGCCACTGGTCTAGTTCACACGGTCCACTGATCGCGTTTTCCTGACCTTTTGTCTACGGCGTCTGTGTAGGTAGTCTTGCAGGCAGTGGGTATACAAGGTCAAACCGTCTGGAGTTAGCTCTGCATGGTGGCCGTACACATTCAATGACGGACAATGCAGCTGCAAGGAGTCTAGACCGCTGGCATTGTATTACTAGGGGTACGCCCGGGGCGCCAGTCTGTATGTGATCTAGATAAGATAGCAACTTCCCCGACCGCCCCGTGAGCCAGGCCAATCACTAAGGGGCGGAGGGGGGGGGGGCTAGTGTCCCTCTCCCAGGAAGACTGAAGCGTCTCCGTCCCCTCCCCAGACGGCCACACCCCCTTCCCCCCCCCCCCGACTTCTGCGCGGTTGCAGCAGTCTGACTTTACAGCCACCGTCTAGTGAAACCATTTCTGCTCCCATGCTGCGTCCCATGCACAGACAGTGACAGATTTGAATCAAGTTTTATAATGGACGTAGTGGTGGCTGTGCTTTTGGTAGTCTTTGAAGCGTGGGTCCGTTTCTGGGTTGATGCTACGGTCGGAGTGAACAATTGTAGTTGTGGTGACTCCTGTCTTGTGGTGATTGAGGCTCGTGGTGACCTCTCACGTGGTTACCTCTCCACGTGGCGACTGGATCACGTGGAAGAGGAACACGTGCAATTTCACGTGGCATCTCGCATCCCAGGCGGCTCACGTGTTACTCAAACCCGTGGCGACTCATCTCTGCTCGCATGTGGCGAATGGCGATCCACCACGTGGATCCACACGTCGCGCTTCCTCTCACTTCTCACATGTCGTCTCACACGTGGCGGCCGGTCGCGCCGCAGCAGCTCACTCGCCTCACCTCTTGCTGAGTCAGTGAGCACGAGTGAGTCAGACGGCTCGTCGCCCGCCCGGGACAGTTCGCTCCCAGCGGGCCTCAGCCGCCCGGCCAGCCATCAGTTGTGTACTACGCCCGCCGACGACGGCACAGCGGAGAGTGGCGGTGGTGAGAATCCTCCTATCAGTTTTGCTTTGTTTCGTCTGGTCGCGGTTTGGTTTTACTTCGTTTTGGATCGGTCCAAGAATGGTTGCAAGATTGTTCTAACTTTGAGTGGGGAAGTGTCTAACCCAGCACTCGGCGGTCAGAGTTTGTGATGAGTGTGGAGTGGAGTGTGATGTGAAGAGTGTTTCCGGTGGTTACGATGTGGCTGGAGAAGGGTGTGAAGAGAGTGGCGGAGCTGCTGCCACCTAGGGGCGTCTCGCAGAAACATCGCCGAATCAACCGCGATGAAGCCGCCAGAAACGGTGAGATTTCGGGTCGGGGAAGTACCTAAGGCCTGAAAGAAGTTTATTATAGCGCAAGTGAGTTTTTTAGGTTTTCGGTCAAACATGTTTGCGGGAAATGGCTCAGCACTGCTAGCGTTTACCTGCTTGAACGGATCACAAAAATAATCACGTTATCCTTTTATTAAAGTCACTTTAATTCGAACCTAAAACACCTAATGGGCATTGTGACCAATTATGCTTAGAAAGCATTTATTAAATACCTATCAACTATAGCTTGCTGCCTAATCTCAGTTTATCAATCCTCCTTCCCACTCTGCCACCACAAGTTTTTGTCCCAATTGACCCCTCTTCCCTCACCGTGTCCTCTCTCGCCTGGAGGCGCGTCCGTCCCGTTCCCCGCGACCCTGACCGCCCCAGCCCTGGGTGGCGACCTGGCCAGGCCGTGTTGTCTGGGGGCGCACCACCGTGACCACTTGGCTGGGGTTCTGACGGATGCTCCTGGCAGAAGACGGAGGTCGTGCCGTCTCACTGTCCCCCCCCCCCCCCCAGAGAAATGGGCGGGAGAATGGTGGCTTGCCATGTGAATTATATGGGCGGAATCTAAATGGGATGGGTGGTTGTATTTGGGGTATCCTGTCTGTTTACTTTTTTCACTGAGATTGATCATTGCTGGCGAGATCACTAAGCATTTACCAGCCCCACCTACCAATTACCAACAGTAGTTGTCATTTACCAGCAACTTACCAGCTATCAGCTATACTTACCATTTACCAGCACAATTACCAGTTATCAGCGACACCTACCATTTACCAGCGCTAACCGACCAGTACCGCCCCGCGTGCCCATTGCTGATCCAGCTCTTCAAGCATTCGTATCGTATACTCTGCTGAGTACGGTCGACGATGGCGGATATCCTGTGTCTCCACGAGCGCCGCCCACCATGACCGTCCTGTGAGCCTTATCAGCTCGGCTGAGCGGACAGAAAGGCGGGTCGTTTGTCGGTTCTGGTTTCGGCTTTTAGTTTGTCGTCGGCGTCGGCGTTTTACTGAGCGATAGTATATTGGTGTGAGATGAGGCCAATATTGCAGGGGTGGAGAAGGATTAGGTATACGATGTAGGATGAAAAGGGGTAGAAAGCTAAACGATGAGGTGTAGAAGAGGTAATGGACATAAGGGTAGGAACCAGCAGGGATATGTTTGGGACGAATATCTCAAGTTGGATTTGGTCGTAGGGAAAATTCAAATCTTCACTTAATTCAAGATCAAAGATGTTTGTCGGATGTCGTTGGACATACGTAAAGGCCTGGCCACACTATGCGTTTCCTGCGTGCGTTATTTGCGGGTTCGCGCTTTTTTGCGGAATATCGTTCTAGAGAAAAGTTATAATATTATTTTTACATTAGTAGTGCATTAGGTATATATGTACAAAAGGTAATATAACTCTAATATAAACTAAAAGTTAATATAAAAAAAAACATCACAAACACGTTATATCGTCTTTTTCTAGAAAGATATCACGCAAAACACACAAACCCGCAAAAAACGCACGCAGAAAACGCATAGTGTAGCCAGGCCTTAACGCTAGATGTGCGGCATGAAAGTGGGAGATAAGACCCGTTATAGGGTAGTTATAGCTAGCTCATCACAGGCCACAACAATGATAATTGTTAGATTGAGATATGGCTTGGGCTCAAAAATGATCAACTCGCAAATACCTTGAATCTGCAATAGAACGAGCACCGATTGCATTCATCTCCCCCCCCCCCCCCCCCAACAGGCGCTCACCAAGTCTCATCGTGACTTGCTAAACCCGTAACGCAAGCCTCAAGCTGGTGCAAACTGCTGTGGCACGGAACATCGGAGATGAGCATTGCGATTAGGATGTCGTGAGGCTCGCCACATCACGCGTTATCTAAAGACCGTTAGCGTTTCGTGTGGTATGAACTATCAAATAAGCCAGCCGCCCCGCGCAGTCTTGTTGCTAGCCTGCTCTGGAATCTGCATTATTTGGTTCTTACGGCTCGTGCGATAAGCAGGTATGTCTGGTTAGGTTTCTTTTGCCCAATTCTGCTTCTTTAGATTGTTACTGCCTTCTGGACATATTGACGATCTAGCATTCGTCTAAAATAATGGGCGCCGATGACCACTGTAGTCCGAGCGCCCAAAAACCAATTCATCATCATCATCATTCTTCTAAAATAGAAGAGGATCATTTGTCGCCGGAGTCCTGTCCTCTCGCGATCGGTCGTTTCCAGACGGTTTGGGCGGTTGGCGCGGCGGGTCCTGCCAGTCCTGGACCTCAGACGTCCTTGTGTGACGCTCTGGTCTGTTGTGCTGCCAAATGGCTCCCTACCAACTGTCATTGCTCGCCGCTGGAATGCTGTCAGTTAGCTCAGCAAAGGGAGGTCGGTCATCCAGATATATCCAGTAGTGATTTCTGGATTAGATCTGTTGTCCAATTGTCCAAGTAGTGACATGGATTCATGGTGATTGGTGATGACTTACGATACGATACACCATGGTGGCATGGTGATGACTTTGCGGGTCTGTTCAAACTGCAAGACTGTTGAGCGATATACTAGCGGTGCAGCTTTGCTATTCTGGCAAATTAATTAATCGTCTTCGACCTTGTACTTCGGCTCATGCTGTTAATTCATTCAGTCGTTCTCTGTTCTCCATTTCCAAACTGATGCCTACCTACCTTCCCTGAGTCCCTCGAGATTTCAGCCCTCCTCAGTAGCGGCCTCTGTCCAGTTCCCACCTCCCACCCCTCCTCGCAGACCTCTCAGTCCTACACATCCTGCCATCTACCGGCGGGCGGCTGAACTATCACCGGCTCCTCGCCGGTCACGTGGTACCGTTGGCGGCTGCCGCCGACGGTCACGTGGTACTGGCCAGTGATCAATAGGAGGTCGAGTGAGCCGGTCGGCTGCGCCTGGCAGCGGCGGCGGCGGCAGCGGCGGCGGCGGCGGAGGCGGGTGTAGTGACGGCACGGACCGAGAGCCGTCGCACGTGTCTGAGATAGTGCCTGTGGAGGCGGCGGCTCATCGGGACGCGGGGTGTTGTTTCTGGTACCCAGAGTGTGCCGTGACGCGATGACGTTCGCGCAGTGATGTGTCGACGTCGGTAACGCGAGCGAGCCGCGTCAGACGGGTGTCCGTTGGCGGCGGAGGTATGAGCCAGCGGCCGCCGCACGTGCAGATCGGCAGCACGCGACGCGGCACCGTCTCGCTCCTTATCGACGGCTACCCATTCCAGAAGATACGCGACTCGGAGTCGCGAAGTTACTGGCGTTGTGCGCGACGCCAGTGTAGTGTGCGTGCTGTGCGCGAGAGAGACGTCGTGCGGTCAGTGTCTCACTTACCTCACGATCATCCGCCGCCTCCGTCACACGGAGGCGCCAGCGTCACACCTGTGACGGGGGTAACGCCAGGTGTGCCTGGCACGTTAGCGGAACCGTGGCAGCCTCTGCAGCATATAAAAACGGAACCCTCCCCGGCTGCGTCGCCTCTGATGGAACCCAGCGCGAGTGGTACAATCAGTCCCGGGATGGGAGTGTCGCCGGCGCCGGCAGGAGTGCTCGGAGTGTCGGCTGGAGTGTCTGCCATGACTGGTGTGGTGTCTGGAGGACCGGGAGCGCCCGGAGGTGTCCCTCCGGGCTGCGGAGTCCCCTCGAGCTCAGCCATACCCGTCTGCGGCCCCGGACCTGGCGGAGGCACAGGTGCAATTCCCACGTCTTGCCCCTGTCCTTCATCCGTCCCCAGTGCAGCTCCAGGTCGACCCACCATGGAGAACGCTGCCATGATTGTACTGGCCAGCAGAAGCACCGGACGCCTGATGATGATCGTGGATGGGTACACGTTCGAGCAGACCACTGCCACGGATGGCGTGACCCTCTGGACTTGCTCAGAGCGTCACTCCGGTTGCACGGCGTGTGTAGAGACGACAGGATCAGGTGTGGAGAATCTGTCTGGGGTGGGAACGGGGCTGCCGCACACACACGCGAGGAACTATACGAGGTTGCCGGAGAACATGGTTCCCGCCTCGGAATTGCCCGATGGAGAGAGGCGAGCCCTGGAGTCTGTGTGCGCGTCGGGACTGCGCGGCGGTGGAGGAGGTGGGGGAGGCAGTGCTGGAGGAGGTGTAGGAGGTAGTGCTGGAGTGGGTGTGGTAGTTGGAGGAGGTGGAGGAAGGTCGGGTGTGTCCCCCATGGAGACTCAACCCGCACCAGAGGCTCCTCTGGTGGCCAGGGTGCGACCGGCATCCCCCTCCACCGACCCCGTGCCAAAGAGGACGCGTGTCGAGCATGAGGCAGCGATTGTGGCGAAACAGACGCGGAAGCGACCACGCGAGGTCGACGCGTCGCCCCCATCGGCAGCTACTGGACGTCCCGAACTCTCAGCGGAGATGACGACGGGGGTAGACGGTCGTCCGGAGTTGGTGCTCGAAGGGAACTGTTATCGTTCAGTGTCGAACGGTGGTGACTCGGGTGGCAGCTCGCGGTGGAGATGTGTTACGTCGCACTGTCCGGCAGAAGCGACTTCAGTGGCCGACAGACTAGTCTCTCTGTCAGGATTGCCTCACCGACATCCTCCGAACGCCCCTCACAACGTGTTCTCGGCGAGGATATCGGAGCGACCACCTCCACCTCCTGCTGTGAAGGTGCGCGTACAACCCGCGCTGGCTCCCCCAGCTCCGCCGAAACCTGCGGTTACTGTTCGGGTACAGGTCACCGGCGGAAGGGGGTGCATCTCGCGACCTGCCCCCACCGCTGCGGTGGCCGGAGGGTCCGCCACGCCTTCCACGGACGGATCGGATGACGTGTTCATGTGTTCAGCGCCGTCAGCGAGCTCCAAGACTGCGCTGACCTCAGGCGTTACCATGGCGACGACGCATGTGATGAGGCAGACCGGAAACGGTTAGTAGGGGGACCTGTGACAGAGTATTTTGTCTAAGTAGACGTTGAAGGAAGACAGTTGTAACTAGTAAACATGACACAGGAAAGGTAAACATGAGGGAAACCCCAGTCTCCTGAAACTGTCTCTACCATTTTCTTTCAGATACTACACACTGCCTTTTTGCACTAGCTAAAGCTATGAGAAAAAAAAATGAACCTCTTTCCCTAAGTTGTTCTACGTAGGGCGTACATAACAAACTAGTTCCATGAACCACTTATGACCACATCGATTGCACATCGCGCTAGTGGCTGGACTAGTCGTGGAATCTCGCCATGTTTCATTCATGCCGTTCGCTGCCAGAACCAAATGACGGTGACGCCATTCTCCGATTTACATATGATACACACACCGACATAAACTGGTGTGATTTAATGCCAGTGACACACGTGATATTGCCGTGTGCTACATTAGCGGTACTATTGTGTAGTGATTATTGATTTAGTTGTCACGCAAATTTGTTTATCTGCGTTACTCTATAGGTGAAGCTCTAAGGATGATACGTCCTTATGAATAATCATTTGTGGTCTAGTCAGTAGTCACCGAGCTAAAGTGAGAAACGCAGGGAAAATTGCTGTCAGTAGCTGCTAGCTACTTCAGTAGTGAGTCAGTTTCCGAGTCGCAGAAGGCGTTAGTGGCAAGTCACATCTTATGTACATTGTACATCCTACCACACTTTACTCTGCTACATCATATACACATTTTACCAAAATCGGGCCAGGCAGAGGAATGACTTGACTGCCGAGATGCGTATTGATGTTCCTGTGATCCTCTATGGCTGAATTAGTGTGTATGCTGACGTAACTGGTTCTAGTCGAGCAACATCACCTCTGTAAGGCATTCAGACTGTCCTTGGTGTCTGCTGACATAGCACCGGCGTGAAGTGACGCAATAGCGACGTTTTACGACGCAGAGTGACCTGCAGCGGTGCACTGACGGCCTTGGGTGGTTCGTGTGAGACATTTAGTGCCGCGCTGGCGGCGAGATTTGGCGTACTTGCGCCAGACGGGGGTAGTAGCGTGTGCCTTTCCCATAGAAACAGCAACGGGATTTGCCCGGGAATGCCTAGCCACCTGGCTTCACTGTCTCGAGGGTCTGCGCCAACTTAGTACCGACGGGGGGGGGGGGCGGATGACCGCCCCCCCCCCTGAGATCTCGAGAACGAAGCAAGATAGCGACAAGCGGTAAACGGCATCGGATACGCACGGACAAGGTCTACAATTTTTACTAAGGTCATTTTCAGGTCAGGTCAAAGATGACGTCACAGGGGTCGAAAAAGTCAAAATGGCGGCGCTAGATATGGAGAGGGTTTTTCTCGAATAACTTTCGAAGTAGTCAAGATAGGAACAAACTAAGGGCATCATCGTGATCCTCTCGTCAATCCGCATCGAATGATATATATGTTGACCTCGAAAGGTCAAGGTCAAAGGTTGACCTCAGGTCACGTGACCTCGAGGTCATCATGTATATCATTCGATGCGTCTTGACGAGCTGAACACAATGAGACCATCCGCGCGGCTGTATCTTGTTCCTGTAAGGAGTTATTGGCAAAAAACCTTTGGTGACCTTTGATGACGTCACATGACCTTACAGCTGCCCAACAGCAAAACAGACCTCAAGGTAGTGAAGGTTGATCGTATGTGAAGTCATGTATGGTATATGGGGCCATTCCGACCCGTTTTAGTGGTAAAAACAGGGAGTTGATTTTTCCCCCATTGACTTATAATGGGGAGGTCGCGAAATTGACCTGACCTTAGGTCACCGACATCAAAATTCCGAGATATACAAATTGTAGCTACTAATGACCTAATAACATCCTGCGACTTTCAAAGGCCTCCGACATCTACTGTAGCTCTGGCACGGTGACAAAGTTGCAAAAAAAGTGACTTGAGGTTGGGTCATTCAAAGTGACCTGGTGACCTGACCTTAAAAGTAAAGAGGTTCAAACTTGCACACCATGTGTAAAATTGATGAGAGAATAGTCATACCAAATTTCGCGGCGCTACGCGCCGCGGTTTTCCCGCTATCCGCGAAAAACCTCAGGGGGGGCGGATATCCGCCCCCCCCCCCGTCGGTGCGCGGGCTAAGATGTCATTTTTGTACCGTTGTATGCACGGAAAGTATTGGTCATTTCGAACTAAGTACAGTGTACATTACTACTGTGTGTACATTACTACTGTGTGTACTAAGTACATTTCGAACTAAGTGTAGGCGATTCCAGCGCTGTTTGAGTGCTGCTTGGTGTCGTTTCCGTTTTCAGTGTTCTTCTGGAATAGTAATGTCGCCGCATTTTAGGCCAGAAATGACCACCGGTTTGTCCAAAAGTGGTCGTTCGCTCTGGAAGTGGTTGCTGTTCTCTTTTCTCAGAAGACGTTCTCAGTTCTCTTTTCTCAGGAGACGCTGCAGCATGATTAGGATTCCCACAGCTGAGTCCAGCTAAGCTTTCTGGGCTTGGGAGGTTATTTCTACCTCTGATTAATTGAGGTCTAAGTCAATGAATGAATGGTCTAAGTCAAAGTCAATGAAAACCAACATGTTTTCAAACTTAAGATCATATCGTGCACAACGATGATAGATAGTTTTTACCAATTCAATGTCTAAAATTGGTTACTTGCTGGTGGGCCTAATGAATTTACTTACATATTTCTGGCACCAAAATGTATTCGGTCTTATCCTGAAATACTATTGTTGCTACTAATAAGCAATGCTGAAACAGCGTAACAATGCCGCTTAATTTGTCATATGCAACCGCTACCATGCTTGCAAAGCTTCCGCAAAGCCGTCCGGTTCTGGCCATTGTTTTGCAAGGATTAAAAGTTTACGTACAAGTTCTGGAGTTTTGGATTGAATCCAGAACATGAAGACTTTTGGCTGCTGCAGCCGCACGATATTAATTTGAGCTGGTCAGAGTCTAGTTCAGGCTGAAACTGTCCGCTGCCCATGCTTATTGGCGGACCCACGGCGGTAAAGGCTGCTTTTGTTTGTCTTTAGTCGTGGGAGGCACCACATTGATTGGTACCGGGCATATCCTGGTGTAGGAATGAATAGGGAAGCGGTCTAATCGATGGGGATCGATTAGTGTGTTCACTTGGAAGGTCCCGTGGGTAGGTATATTTTATATTAACGTCCTCTGACTCCTTGCCTACGAACATGGGCACTGGGTAGTGCTTCATTTGTTTTACACAAAAGCAAAGGTCTTTGATCAAATCATATATTTTGGAATCTTACAACCCTTTCTGCTAGCAGCTTGTTTTTCGCTTTATAAAACAAAGAGATTTTGGTCAAGGATGTTTGTATTCTTTTTTATATTTAGGTTGTCTACTGTCTAGCCTTAACACTTTTCCGCTCAACGCTCCTCTTTTCTTGTGAACGATTTCTCCACGCTTGACAGGGAAGTAGGAGCATTGTATTACGAGCATCTCTCACAAGTAGGCTTCTAACATAGACCTCTCTGTTAATGCTCCTAGCCAGTTGCCGGACTGCTACAATAGACACTGTCATGTCACATGCCATCCTATGCTTCACTACATCAACCACAGCGGCCATCAACTCTGCCTCTCCGCCCCACGGACACCCTCCTCGTTCCGTCAGTGCTATTTGGCTCAGTCCGTCTGTTTATACAAGCTCTGTCCGACACCTCACCTGTGTATCAGACGTCAGCACACGTCTGTTCTGTAGCTGGTATCGATATAGACGAAACAGATGGTTGTAGCTGGTTGTCTACCTGTTTGGCGGTGACTCACAATAGCGCCGGACGTAGTGTCAAAAAAGCAAAGACACTCATCAACCATCATGAGTCCTAGAGACTCGGAATCTCAATTGTCGTTGAGTACGAGACTCCCGAAGCGAAGATTGGAAACTCCTCCATTGGCTGCCAGAACCTGGGGTCAAAGCCCCGAGCTCGTGTGAGCTCTCTGGGGCATTAGTGCGGACTATTTCGGACCGGCAGGGTCTGTTCTGGCCAATGTGATTTATTGGCCGTCCCCAGTGGACTGAATTGGTCGATAGATGGTCGACCGAGCTACCCGGATGGCCAGGGATGTCCAGGGGTGTTCAGGGTGCTTGGGTATGTGAGGAAATGTTCAAGGGTGTCCTGATAACGCGAAGATACGTTCGGGAATTCCGTCGAACGTAAGAAATTGTCCTGGTTGTTCGGGGAACGTAAAAGGATGTTTAGGCGTATATGATGAGATGTTAGGGCACGTTAAAACGAAAAATGGACTTTTAACCATTTTTCAATCTTCCCGCCGAAGCGGGGTATACGGGAACTGAAAGCTCACTGAGCGCCAGCGCTGCTGGGCTTCAGTCAGGATCCACCGACAGGGAGTGGTGTTGTGGTTGGCTGTTCCCCGGGCTGGCAGTCGCCAGTTGTTTACGGCAACCATGGCAACTAGCCGACGGCACGTGATGCCAACCGGAGTCTGCATCAAGCATTGGCTCGCTCGCTTTGTTGGCGAATCCGGCGAATCTTTTTCGGTGTTGGTTTGGCAACGAATTTGTCATCTTTTCGTCAAAGTTGGGCGCGTCGCAAAGAAAATGACATCCTGTGACGAATGAGGTTTGGAGTGTTTTGTTTGGATTGCGAGTGAAATTAGTGATGTTTGTAGTAGTAAATCAACTACAGATCTCCAGAAATAGAAGCTGAAATTAAACAAATTTGACGGGGAAAGACTACCACTGACGTGTGTTGGTCGGTAGCCAACCCGACCACTGTCATCGCCTGAAAACGTCGGCTTGATCGCAGCTCATAGGGACGAAATCGTGCCCATTTCTGTGAAACTTTCGCCTTGCTAATCCTCCGCCATTGAGGCGAGGAGAGTGAACCGGTCTAGGGTAGTTGCTGGTGTAGGTGCTGCGCGCTATTTGGCAGACAATGGCAGTTGGAGCGTAGATGAATGTGCTTGAGGGAGACCCCTGAAGGTAACCGTTAGAAACTGTCCAACGATGTTTGAAGGCGGTGTTGATGTCGAACAACACCAAGTGATGCTGATGTTGTCATAAGACAATGCCAACATCTCCAGAGGCTGTTCTGGCTGCAAATAAGCAAATTTTTACCGCGCAGAGCTAAGTTCACCCAGCGTTCAAACTTCCTTTCCCTGAAGTTTCTCCGTCAGAGCCAAAATGCTCCTCTCGTCGCCAAACAATAGCCGGTACACAAAGATGGATCGGATAAGACGCCAACTAAGGCGCTGGTCCTCACCAATCTGGGTGGGTCAGTGGCCGCGGACTTTAGAGAAGTCCCCAGAATAGCTGCAGGTGGTCCATGACTGTCAATGGCCTTACCCACCTTAGATCTCCCGAGGTCACATGATGGTGGGGCATGGTAAAGTGTGGTTTAGAGATCGTTTTATTGTTATGAGTCTGCCAAACACTAAGCAGCAGAGCCAAAGAAAGGAAAGACACAACCGCAGATCTAAGCCAACCGAAAGACACAACCGCGGTGTGACAGCCGATAGGTCCTTGGTATTTTCCGTCCATCGCGAACGACGCGTGAAGTTTTCATTCCTCATCACCATATCAACAAACTACCAACGCTTCCCTTGCTAGATACAAACTACACTTCCCCATACAACCTTACCAGGACCATCACCAACTTCACATTCCTTCGTCACTTCTTCAATCGCTTCTATCGCCATCGTCGCCACTGTCGCTTCTGCTATCGCCACTGTCGCCACCGTCGCGTCGTTACTGTCGCCGCCGCCTTCGTCGACCGGCAGTGGCTATTGTGGACACTCGGTTGCTATGCGCCTGTCGTCCATGTATTCCTTGCCACCCGAAGAGCGAGCTGATGGAGTCGGTACAAAGATCGTTCGGTACGAAGATCGTAGACAAGTATACAGATCTTTCAAGTATCGTAGACAACCTTGATCGCCGGGCTCTAACGGATTAGCCTGGATGAGGATTACTTGAGCATTAGGGAATGTAAGAGATGTTAAGGATTAGGGTATGTTAGAGGAAGTGAAGGGGCATGCGGTGAAATTAGTATTTGATAGGTAAGAAAAGTGGGTGGATGTTTTGTCAACGTTTGTGTCGAAGGTGGAAGCAAATATGCTTCTGCTTCCTGAGCATTGTGATTCATGAAGTTTCCATTAATTCATTGGCATGCATGTCGCACGCTGGTGACCATCATGCATTATTTATTTGGGATATCCCTTGATGAGTGTTCCTGTGTAAATCAATGATCAATACGGAATACCCAGAATCCTTTGGAAACAAAAATGTGGTCTTCCTTCCGAGTCGTATTTGAAGAAAATGTCTTCGTATATAGTAGCAATGCTTCAATCTTGGGACAGGAAAAGTATCATGCTGCGCACCAGCTCATGGATTGCTGCGACGTTCTAACAATGCACCATTGTAGCCACTTCGTATGACTCCATCAGTTGATCTGGCTCCGTTTTGGTAAGGAAATGGCGTCACTCACGTCATTCTATTCCAGAGAATCTCCTCGCGAAAGCGTAATGGTTATTGTAGCATACGAATACAGTTAGTCCAACACGCGAGGCCCTTGAATTCTTTGTATGGTCATAACATTCGGATTGAGCGGATTGAGCCAAAAATATGAATGCGATTACTCTCGCTGCACAACATCACTCTTGGGTACTAGATTTGAGATATGTTCACATTCTGATGGTAGTTTCGTGAGCTTCAAAATGTAACACTGCATTTAGTTAACCACTGTAATAAGCTCTTTATCAACCGAGATGTTTGTTCTGAACCAAGCCGAATCCAATTGTCGCGTTTCCATCTACCTGCACTGGCGCTAACCCACCGAATACATCGTGCAATGTGCAAATTGTGCATACTGTTCCAAACTCGTGCAGTGTGCACACCCAGTGGTGCCCGCCTGTCGTTCATGCACTCCTTCGTGTGCACGACTCGCCGTGCACAGTCCGTTCGACTGAGGAGCCGGTGCGCGGACTCTGGCCGGGATACATGAGCGGCTATCGCAGTGCGGAAATGCCTGCCGCGTCTGTGCGGCTCCACGATGATGTCATGATCCGTCTGCAGCGGCGTGGGGTGCCCGAGGTGCAAATTTACACCTCATTGGTACCCCACGGCGAGTGGATACATTTTGGCTACAGCGGGAGTTTGTTGTGCTGTTTGTTTCCATGGTGATTTGGATGACTGGTGAAGGAGAAGGAAGATAGCAGGGTACTCATTGGTGCATGTTGTGATGGCTTTATGGTGGTGGTGTTGAGTTGCTGTTCGGATGAGCGAACTGCAATCTCTGGTTAGGTTTGCGGTCGAGCTGCGGTTGATAGTGAGGCCAGACGTTTTCCTAGTGCCAGTGGCGGACTCAGGTGGTGAAAATTGGCGGTTAAGGTGTATTTCTTTCGGAGAAGATTCTGGTCTCTTATTTGTGGTGAAGCACTATGATGCTTCATATGATGGCAATGAAAAGTGGGCTGCTATTGTCATTACTATTGCATCGTACGGTGGCGGGCTTTAGGCATGCTTGTCATTAGCAGAAACGTGACCACTTGCCATTTCTCACTCGCCGTCATATTCAGCAAGGCTTTTGCTGAACTTATGGCGTTCTGGCTTTAATTCCCAACTTCGGGCTCCATTACAGAGCTGCAATGTTTTCATCTACCTAAGCTGTGTATTGCACGGCGTGCAAACGGGCGCCAGACTCGCAATCACTCGCTAGTCTTACGACTCTCCTAGCCTTTGACACACCTATCAGCATACCGGGACCTCTAGGTGTGGTTGTTTGAGCCATCGCTCCCATGCTGACGCCATTGGGACATAGTATGATGTCATTAGGACATCGTATGACGTCATAGGGAGCCTTTCGGTGTCCGGTTTAGTTTCTTTTTCATTCGTTAGTTTGATCATTTATTCAAGCTGGCTTTGAAGTTTGAGTATCACTCAAATCGGGATAAGCCTCGGGGTGGTGACATTTAGCTCATTGAGTTGATGGCTATTGGACTGGGCTTGTGGCGACATCTCTGACGGTGTAGGATCTAAAAATATGCAGAGGACATCTTCATTCGACCGTCAGATAAGCTTTGCTGGGATAGATGATGACGAAACAAGCCTGAAATAGTCAAATATCAAAAGGCAAAACAATTAGAAAGCCTGGTGGAATCCTGCCTGTTTTTTTTCTTGGTGTACCTAATGACGGTTGAGATACAGATATTGCATTTTAAGCGAAGCGTGCTTATTGGAAACTTTGTCTTCTTTGACAGCTCAGCTTTGTCCCCTACATCTTCTTCTTTATTATTTCAGCCTGTTTCATACGTTTTATTTATTTGATATTCCCAATGCTCGTCTGCTGATTTCCGTCCCTTCATATCTCATTGTCTCTCATTTGCGTTAGAAGCTCCTAATGCCTGAAACAGAGTCTCCGCAGTCAGGAAATTGCATGCGAGAGCCTATTAAAATACATGTAAGCACGCTCGCATCAATCGCACGCACCTCCCGGATGCGATTGATGCGGGAAGAATTATAATGTATTTGAATAGGCTCTCGCATGCGATTTCCTGAACGCGGAAAGAGTCTGTTTCAGCCTTTAGAAGTCGGCGTTTTTAGCAAGTCATCTCCACTGCTAAGAAGAAGTGAGGTAACTCTTCAATCAGAATCACTGTAGTTATTCGCTTCAGTCATGAATCTAGCACTGTTGTCTAAATATCACTGCACTCTTATCGAAAATATTCGTGACAGAGTGCAATAATCTCAATGAAACAGACCACGTTAGGTAACTAAAGTCAAAACGGGGAGCATTCATTCTGGCCAGGGTTCATAATGTCCAGGGTACGCTATGCCCAGTGTCAAAATGGCCAGTGCCTTGAATGGGCCAGAGTTCATAATGTCCAGGGATTGCATGGTCCAAATGTGGCCAACTGGCTGCAGATAGGGTATATTCAAAGAGGCCAGGGTTCATAATGTCCAGGGCACGATGTGTCCAGTGTTCAAAATGGCCAGGGTTCATAATGTCCAGGGCACGATGTGTCCAGTATTCGAAATGGCCAGGGTTCATAATGTCCAGGGCACGATGTGTCCAGTGTTCAAAATGGCCAGTGCCTTGAATGGGCCAGAGTTCATAATGTCCAGGGATTACATAGTCACTGAAAGTGACGTCATTATGTAAAAAACACGGAATCAGCTCAATGCAAAGCAGTGCAGTGCCGAAGGCAATGCCTTAGGAGAGATTACAGGCAATAGTAAATCAAATATTTTTAGGTGTATCTGGCTTCAGGCCGAAGGCCTGAAGCCTGATGCATAACCACTTAACCTAAAAATATTTGATTTACTATTGCTTGCAATCTATTCATGCGAGAAACTATTTCCTTATCCCTGGTAGGCAAACATCATTACCTTAGGTTAGGTTAGGTTAGGTTAGGTTAGGTTAGGTTAGGTTAGGTTAGGTTAGGTTAGGTTAGGTTAGGTTAGGTTAGGTTAGGTTAGGTTAGGTTTGGTTGGGTTGACTATGTAATCCCTGGACACTATAAACTCTGGCCCATTCAAGGCACTGGCCATTTTGAACACTGGACACATCGTGCCCTGGACATTATGAACCCTGGCCATTTCGAACACTGGACACATCGTGCCCTGGACATTATGAACCCTGGCCATTTTGAACACTGGACGCATCGTGCCCTGGACATTATGAACCCTGGCCTCTTTGAATTTACCCTATCTGCAGCCAGTTGGCCACTTTTGGACCATGTAATCCCTGGACAATGTGAACACTGGCCAATTCAAGGCACTGGCCAATTCGAGCACTGGACACATTGTGCCCTGGACATTATGAACCCTGACCTAAATAATACGCACCCAGTCAAAACTACCAACATTCACTCCATTGGACCGTGTGGTTGACCGAAAACGAGCCATGATTACAGTTTTCTTGTTGCTGCCGCGTTTAATTTAAGAACCTGGTCGTTTAATGTTTGTGCTTTGCACTTCGTGTATCTTTCATGGTGCACAGCTCCTGACATAAACGAACCCTGTATTTGAGTGACGTGAAACATAAGGCGAGCCAAGACTGTCGACAAAGTCGCGATTCGTGACCACAAAACTTTTCAAAGTCAAATTAATTTAACTATTTATGACCCTGGACTCGAGCCCAAACCAAACACAATTTCTTTATTTTTTAGAGCACGAAAACTGCCGCGACGCGCTCTGAATTTGACAGCAGTCATTGCTGACGCTCACCTTTTGATCTGGTTTGACTGCCTATGACTGACATTGGCCTGTCGTGACGGGGGGAGGGGGCAGGAGGGGGTCATCCGGCCCATGGGGTGTAGCCCCCCCCCCCTCAGTCAGTGTGGCTGCCAACCCGACCCCTCCCTGTCACCATTGGCTGACGCAGCCCGCCTCAGCAGCAGTCGACACTAGAAATAGCCACGGAAACAGTGACGTCAACCAGGTCGACCATGAGAGATTTGGAGGGAGACGACAAATTGAGACGGAGAGACGGGAGACGACAGTGGAGATAAGAGATAGAGGGACGGGAGACTGGGTGTAGAGGACAGAATCATGGTGTGGGCCGTCATAAACCGTCGATGACTGCTTGATAATCCCACTCTAGAGTAATAAGAAGCACTTGATACAGCCAGTTTTCCTTCTCGTTTGATCATGATCTAGGTAGGTGCATTTTATTTTACGCCTTAAGCCGTATCTTTGCTGGAATTTAAAACTTAACAGGCATGTGTGGTGCATATAATAACCGATAAGCGACTGTTATTGCAAAGCCTAAATAGTAAAACAATAATAAGTATTAGAAAGGGTGCATTGAAGTGAAGAAAAATCCAACCTAGACCGCTCCGTGAACGCGTCGTCGACAGACATCTAGCACACAACTTGGTGACAGATTGGATATCTTGACGTCTGCTTACCAGAGCTCAGGTCTGGAGGGCCTCTGATAGCACCCCCCCCCCCTCCCTCGGGGGTCTGACCTTGACCCCGTACTATCTGTCGCCTGTCTTCGATGACGCCTAGCAGCGTCGGGGGGGGGGGAGGGGGGAGAGGGAGGTTTAGGACTGGTCCTAGTCGCTCAGTGTCGTGAGATTGTTGGGACGTGAGACACCTGTGGACTGGTGTGGGACGTTTAGGTTTCCTGTCCGAGCTGTGAATAGGTGTTTTCGTGATGGAGAGTAGACTTATTACACACTGGAGTCTTGTTAAAGGACTGTGCTAAGAGTGCTATGGGTTTGTGGAGGGTGGAACGCCACTCAAGTGGTAACCGTGCTGCGATTTTCGTCACATCACAAGGGACTAGTAAAATAATATTTTCGGTTCGTTGATAAAAAAAATCGCGGAAAAATGGAGTAGGAGGTCTTACCTAGTGTGGTCGGATGCTCGATAGTCTGTCTGCCAGTCTGTCTGTCTGTGTGTCTGTCTTTTTGTCTGTCTGTTCGCTCTGTCAGTCTGTCTGTCTGTCTGTCAGTCTGTCACTCTGTCGGTCTGTCTCAGTGTTTACTTTAGCTCGCCGGCTGCCAGCCGGGGGCGGAGCACCGCTCACAGCTGGTCCGTCAGTCAGATCTTGGCGCTGGTCGGTGTAGCGCTGTGGACGGTGGACGGGCGCTACTGTGGACAGTGGACGGTGGAAGGGTGCTACTGTGGACAGTGGATGGTGGAAGGGTGCTACTGTGGACAGTGGACGGTGGATTGTGGATGGTGGAAGGGTGCTACTGTGGACAGTGGACGGTGGATTGTGGACGGTGGAAGGGTGCTGCTGTGGATAGTTTACAGTGGATTGTGGACGGTGGAAGGGTGCTACTGTGGAGGGGGACGGTAGAAGGTGGCTCAGTTGAGCGGATGGTGGCAAGTTGTGACTGTGGGCAGTTCAAGAGTAGATTTGTGGATACTGTACAGTGTTAAGGACTGGGAGAGTCTAGCATTCGTGGAACCCGCTGATTTATTGTAAGGCTGTTAGCTCCAGGGTTTGTTTTAAGTGTTCGATTAGTAGTTGAAGGTCAATAATTGAATTGCACATTTAGCGAAGCTTCGGCTACAAAATTGTGCATTTTCAGATACCCAGTAGTGCCGATATCAAATTCCCGTTGTGAGTTAGTCGTCACTCATTGCCCAGTTTGTGAGTTTGTGAGTGACTCTGAGGAGTTATCGTCGCCGGGTGAGGTGTGACAGTGACTGATAGCGGTGTGGCAATATCAGCCCAGCTCGTACCCTGCCAAACAGCTGCCAGCGCCGGGCTGAACTCCGCGGAGACTGAAATCCGCCCCACTCGGCGACAGTAACACAGAGCACTCGCACACACTGGGGCGCTCAGATAGGACGGAGACACACACTGGGCTCTGAGCAGGAGAGAGAAGGGAGAATCTCACTGAGTGAGAGGTGTTCACACAGAGAGTAACACTGGGTGAGATCGAGTGAGCAATCGGTGAGAGTTCCGCCATGTCTCAAACGGTGGTTAGTGTTGTGACTCGGATCAGTTCGGCCACTGCGCCCCCGCCTTCGCGGGCTGCTGTTAAAGGTGAGCACCCCCGCCCCCGCCCCGTCCCGACCCCGACCCCGCCCCCGCCCCCGCCTCCGCCTCGACCTGCCTTCGCCTCGCCTTGCCTCGCCTAGCCTTCCGCAGTTTGTCTCGTTTGCCTCAGCACGATGTTGAATGCCTTCGCGTGAAGCGTTCTAGCTAGAAGTTGACTTGTGCTGAGCTACAGAGCCAAGGCGAAAGGTATTTTGAGCTATAGTTTTGGCTTATTGCCTCTCGTCTTGGCTCAGATGTTTCTTGAATGCGTGAAGGCATGACACCAAGAGTGGAGTCCTGCCTTCAGGTATTAGAGTCCTGCCAAATCTGTTTTATCTGTGTTAAATGTTTTTTTTATATTTTTGGCTTGCTTCATTTGTCGTGTCCGTTCCTTTGACGTTGTCTTTATTAAAAGACTTGGCAACGGCTTTGGAAGGACATCGGTTTAGAAATATCCTACAGCATACGCTCGCATCATTTTTTGAGAGTTTCCTGAGCTTTATTGCCGTTGGACCAGATTTGGCAGCTTCTCTGACAGGATATGGCAGTTCGTGCGTCATTTATTACGTCACACGACTAGAATTGATGACTGGCATGCCTTATGACTCTCGTTTCTTCGTGTTTGTGCATTAGCTCTTTCTTGTCATGCTGCCTGGTGTTCAGACAGAGATGTTGGATATTTATGTATGATTTGTTTGATTTTTACGCTTATTTCATTGATGTTTTGTTTCAGTTGTGTTGTGGTCTTATTTGAAACGTTTTCCCTCGCGTACTGTTTCCCAATTTTGTTCTCATTTATATCCAATTTCGCCCCGTTTATCCAATCTCAAGCTATTATTTTTTTTTTCTTTACTTTTACCTATTGTTTGCTGGATCGTTTTCCGATACGTTTTGTTCCGTTTATATTACAATCTAGTGTGATGTGTGATCATCCTGTGAGTATATCTTAACCATAATGATGCAACTGTGGTGATCAGCCTCGCCTCTCAGATTCATTGCTTGTCGTTTGACGTGATCACATAAACTATAAGCAATTCGCTATTTAGCATTCGTGTCTTTTCTCACGCTCACGCTTTCTTTTCCCCTTTTTCTCTTTACTCTGCGTGTTGTTATGCATTGCTTTACAATTTTCTCTCTCAATCTGGGATTTTTCTCCCGGAGTGCTAGTTTCTCTACTGTGTGGTGTGCTGTGCTTTGCCATTTTGAACGTCCCGCCCGCCGCCGCCGCAGCTAGCGCCACCTTTCTATTAACCCCGCATGTTGTGTTTCTGTGTTTCGCCGCTAGATGGCTGTGCACGCGGTAGCAGCTCGCTGGACTCTGAGGAGGAGGGTAAGCAGTTTGAGATCCTCATCATTCGCGATTAGACGGCAGCGGTGAGACGTCCGAAAATGGCTTCTCAGAACAATGACTAGGCTCCGAGGCACGGGGACAGCTGTTGTAAATCAGCATAGTTGTAAATGTGGAATTGTGTAAAAAGTTCTGGATTTCTGGTTTAATGCCTGTACCATGCCAGTAGCAAGCAATTTATTTAAGTGACCATACAGGATAGTTGTTTTCTGGACGATTGGTACCGAGCTATTCGTTTACACTGTATAATCATGTTGCTCAGTTGGTTTATCAATAGGTATTGGTTATACGATTCGAAATGATGTCGAGAGTTGGATATTATTATTGACACGTTATCCCTACTATCAAGCCCAGCGCCACTGGTGATTGATGTAATATGGACGGCAGTGTTCGTCGCACCTACCTTAAATACTGTCCTCAATGCCAATAGATGCGTCCAGAGAAGATAACTAGAGCTCTACGTTGTAATTTTGTCACGTTGCTATGGTGGCTATAAGAACATTTTCTAGTCTATTTTCTAGTCATTTTCTTAGTCATTTTCTAGTCTAGTCCATTTTCTGGTATGTCGAATGAAGTAGTTAGTGCAATGCTGCGACTGTAGTTGAACTATAAATGTTGATGGACAGGGCCAGATAACAGGAAATGTCAAGGCCGTCCTAGCTATTACGACGGTTGAAAGATAGTGACGACTATGTATGTAGCGAGCCTCCATTTCACTTGATATTTATCGATAAATGCTGGGAAATACATACAATCCTCCGCTGAAAAGTCATGTCAGAAACAGTAATAAATATAGTCGCCCTATCGGTTTCATGCAAGGGAGGGTTGGGTTGGCAGTTGTGTCTGGCGAAGTTACTTCCATGGACTTATCCAACTATCTTAGGTAAGCGGTGCTTTGGTAGGTAGGGCCCTTTGGTAGATACATAAACCATAGATAAAACCATTCGTTTATATGTAGAAATTGATTCAGCCGTATTCGCACAAAATTATCTAGGAGACCGCTGACGGACTTCACGTCGGTAGTTTCTGGCAACCATTTGCACACAAATTCGTCACAGGAAGTATTGTGTTATGCTGAATCATATTTTATTACTTTTTAGACCGTGCATACATTCTTATGCGTAGATGTAGGCCGAAAGTGCGTATTTTATTTTCAGTAGCTTAGGCCCGAAACCCAAGTTGTGGTGACCTTGTAGGTGTTGAAATTTGTATTAGTAAAGCTTACCATTTGGTTAGTTGGAACCAAAGTTTCCAGAAGTTAATTGTTGGAGTCGGTCACTCCGGATGCATTGATATGCAAATCGGGTGTAAACGTTCGGAAAGCGAATCAGGAAGCAAGCAATATGAATGCAATGACTCGATTTAAACTGGACATCAGAATTTATTCATCATTTATTGTGAAAAATTGATAAATCGAAGTCAGGTTGTTATAAGAAGTGTGGAAGGGTTATACGTATGTAAGTTTTTCTCTTTGATCATATGATCTAACTGACTGCCAAGCAACCGAACACGTCAGGTAAGCTTATAACTGAGACCGTCAAATGAAACAAACGGCAAAGAAGCCATTAGGACTCTGTCGTTGAGTGAGATTGACCGTGCTCCAGGGTTTTAAAGGATCGGTTTAGCTGTAGGTCGAATTATATGGCCGTAGTTGCAAACAAAGTTAACAATTCGATACAATTTTAGCAAGTCCATGTTCAACTGAATTAGTTTTTTAACATAAATATACAGTGACGATGTAATTAGATATCCCGATCCTCAACTTCTCTGACAAATATTCCACACTATCCTTCATCCACTTCCGATTTTCCTTCTCCTTCATCAGATGTCTTGTAAACATCCTCCAAACAGTAGCCGATTTTGCAGTAGATGCACAGCCATGACATTGTTTTGCATGTTAGCAGAAAGAATACCAACTTGCGCGTGACTCTAAAGAAACGCTGAATTGTTGCACACAAATCGTAAGCACTGCCGACGTTTGACAATAGTAACACATTTTGTCTAGAGTGGTGGTTCATATCCAGCCAAAGCCCCACGCCTGGCACATAACTGACAGAGACTGCTTACATTTGGGCATCACATCCCGGACACTTGTTTATAACCTTATAAATGTCAGCCATCGAACGCCATCAGCCATCAGCCATCGATATCCGAGGTGTTTACATTATTCCAGTGCTATTATAGCTGGATTATTTGTCGTACCTAATGCCCCGAGTAGTACGTGCTATTTGTCGTTCATTACTGTGGTTGATTGTTAACTCTTGACATGTTTATTTTATCGATTAATTATCAAGTTAACGCTAACTTCATTTGCATTTGTATGTTCTTTTCCATGACGAAGTGCTTATCAACACTTAATCTTGAATTATCTCCTTTACTTCTCGCTGTTGCTTTCATCTCGATCTAACGTTAACACTACCCGCGCCTTGTGTTGTCCACCAGTGACGTCATCACTGTGTATTTGCAGCTCGGAAACAGGAGATCGTGAAACTGACGGAACAACTTGTCGAGGCGATCACAGTTGGCGACTATGAGGCCTATACGTGAGTAGGGGGCCGGGGCGTACCATTTAGAGGGGCCACGGGAGACCCTTGAGGTCTATGCGTGAGTAAAGGACTATGACTTCAATATAGAGAGGGGTGTGGAGGTAGACTACAGAGCCTATACGTGAGTAGAGGACTATGACTTCAATATTGAGGGAGAAGGGGGACACTATGAGGTCTACAAGTGAGTTGAGGACTATAGCTTTAATGTAGAGGGATAAGGTGTAGACAATCTCCGATTTACTCTTTTGTTCCAGTACTTTCTGTTCAATAAATATCATCATCATCACTATGGGTCTAGACGTGAGTAAGAGAGTATGAATTCAATATATAGGGCATTGGTGTAACTAAACAATAGGTTTACATGTGAGTAGAGAATTGGGACTACTATACATATAGAATATAGAGGGAGTAGGAGGCATAAGTCTTATGTCGTAAGTTTGTGGTTTATCGGGAGTTTGTCGTAAGCTTGTGGCTCTCCGCAGAATACAAATGAAGTCAGGCAAATACAAGTAGAGTACAGGTTGGGCCAGGTTTCTATTTAAATATTTGGGTGGTGTTCTTGGATCTTCAAGGTTGCAGGAAGCATTACTTTCATGACATCGCTTTTCTACTTGTTCATTCCCTCTTTCATTTTATCTTCAGATGATTTTTCGTTCATTCATTAATTCATTCATTCATTCATGCAAAGCTCAAATAAGCATTATTTTAGCTCGCCCACAAGTCATTTATTCATTAATTTATTCATTACTTTATCTGTATCCTTTTTTCATTCATTCATACATTCATTCATTCATTCATGCATGCATGCATTCATTCATTCATTGGGCATCATTTACACGCGATAACAAGACTGTCATATGGTCTATCCTGCTCTCTCAGATTTCACTCATTCATTCATTCATTTCGTTCATTGATGGTGACCTATCATGACCCTTCGATGACCCTTCGATGACCCCTCGGTGACCTCTCGTTGACCTGTGGTGTTCCAGGAAGCTGTGTGACCCTCACCTGACCTCGTTCGAGCCAGAGGCGCTCAGTAACCTGGTGGAAGGCATGGAGTTCCACAAGTTCTACTTCGACAACGGTAAGTGACAAACACGGTTTGCGATCGGTTGTAGGTGGCAGGTGCAGGAGGCTTTTTAAGATTTGCGAGGACGAGGTCAAATGTTCATCGAGACAACTAGGTGAACGTAACGTTAACAACATATATAAACGAAAGCTTCCATTAAAAGATAAAGCCGTGTCAAAAAACGTTTTATACATTAGCTGTTCTATCATATTAACCCGCGCCCGGCTGGGGGTCCTGGATTTCCACGCCCTGCTGGGGGGGTGTTTGAACACCCCCCCTTGTAACTCGGCTCCTGGGCCACGTAGCGATACGCGGAAGGCAGCGTTCGAAAGAGCGTCAAAAATAATGACGAAATCACTTCGGTCAATTTTTTGGTCAGGTCAAAGGTCAGGTCACCAGAGGTCATTGAAGGCAAAATTTCGCCGATTTCCAGGTCGAATGTCGAAAATTTCCAAGAAGCCAACGCATAACTTGAGAACCAATAGAGCTACAGCGCCGCGGAAAAGCGCATTCGATAGCCCTATTAAAGCCCTTTCTGAGTAATTCTCTCAGATTTGACCTAACGTCAACGGTTTTGCCTGCAGGGGGCAAAAATTGCAAAAAATAGCCGATTTTTTCGGAAACAGTTTTTCTGCAATAACTTTTGACCCAAGCCTTGTACGAGCTTACTTTTACCGGCATTGTGTTCCTCTCGTCAAGACGCATCGAATGAACTATAAGTTGACCTTGAAAGGTCAACTTGAAAATTTGACCTCAGGTCAAGGTCATGACCTTACCGGAAAGGGTCATGTTGCATATCAGTCGATCCGTATCGTCGAGCTGAACACATCTGAGGCGTTTTCTTCGCTCTAGCATGCCTCTATCAAAAGTTATTTGCGAAAAACTGTTAGATACCATTCGTGACCTAAGATGACCTCAGGGCATAAACAAGGGTCACGGACACCATTTTCATGTTCAGTGTGTCTAAACCACTTGTAATTCGGTGTTTGGGAGTGTTTATAATGTCTTTTGTCCAAAACAGGCGCATTTCAATTTTCTCCCATTGACTTATAATGGGGAGGTCGCAAAATTGACCTGACCTTAGGTCATCGACATCAAAATTCTGAGATATACATTTTGTACATGCTATTGCTCTTAGCAATCGCTGAAAGTTTCAAAGCGATCGGTCACTCTGTGTAGCTATGACAGACATTGAAACTTTTTATGAGGTGAGGTCACTTCAAGTGACCTGGTGACCTGACCTTGAATGACCTTGGTCTGAAATTTTCACAACATGTGTAGAATTGATGTACGATAAGGTGTACCAAAAACGGCGGCGCTCCGCGCCGCCGTTTTTGAGATATTCGCGAAAAACCACAAGGGGGGGGTGTTCAAACACCCCCTCCCAGCAGGGCGCGGGTTAAATGGGTAGAAATTTTTATTTTGTAGCCGTAAAGTGTTCATTCCTAGTTGACTCGTCTCTCACCTTTTCGTCGATAGCATTTGTTCATGCTTCATAAGTCTGTTTTTAACTGGCAGGTGGTGTCTCTCCCATCATTTTTTCGTGTCTTCCCCATGAATTCGTCTTATTTAATCGGAATTATCCTCTCACATTTCCTGTTATTTGCTATCTCCATTCCCATTATTTTGTTTTATCTAGAGCATTTCTGGTTCTCTCGCTACTATTTCATTTTGTTTCATGCCTATTATGTCGTCTTATCTGACCCATCTCTGGTCGCTCCGCCAGCAGTGTTGGGCAAGTTCCGGAAGGCAATCAACACCACTATCCTGAACCCTAACGTTCACCTGCTGGGGGACGAGGCGGCCTGCATTGCCTACGTACGGCTCTCGCAGTATATTGACAGGTAAGGAAGGGGTCGGAGTGAGGTGGGGTGGGGGGGGGGGGGGGGGGTTATATTGACAGGTAAGGAAGGGGAGACGGGGGTGGGGTGGAGGTAGGGGTGCGGCTCTCGCAGTATATTGACATGTAAGGAAGGGGGAGACGGGATGGGGTGGGGGTAGGGGTGCGGCTCACGCAGTACATTGACAGGTAAGGAAGGGGGAGACGGGATGGGGTGGGGGTAGGGGCTGCGGCTCGCTCCAATCTCAGTATATTGACAGGTAAGGCATGGGGAAACGGGGTGCTGGTGGGGGGCGTACATTGACAGGTGGGGATAAGGGACAGGGTTGAGGTAGGGCGAGAGGTGGCTGTGGCTCGCTTACTTGCCATGACGTTGACAGGTATGACATGGGAACAGGGGTATGGTGTATGGTGGGGTATGGTGAGTGGTGGGTTAGTATGGCAGGCGGTGGTGTGGGACGATCCTTTGGGGTGGTTTGAGTTGATTTGATGTAAAGTGGCTTGATTGATCTTGCCTTTTCTCAAATGTCTGCACTCTGGAGTAAAATATAGTTCCACACTGAAACAATCAAATAGTTTGATTAATTCTAGTTACACTTGAGTTGTCATATTTGTTTTATCGAAAACATACGTGGTTGACGTCTCTTTCATTAACCTCTTCTCCAATTCCATATTGTCTTACGTTGTCATGTTGCCTTGAAGAGACATCATATTTTGTCTTCTGCTCAACGGACTGTTGTCTTTCCTTTTTTCACTGACTCCTATCCTTTCCTTACTTTCGTTCTGATGCCTTCTCTGACTCGTATCTTTCCTCTGCAGATTATGTGTTAACTTTTCTATCTTTCTCCCCCCCCCCCAACCAGTGTCAAACTTCATCACCTTCTGAGCGCCTACCTGACCTCTGTCTTACCCACCGACCACAGGCCAAACTGACCTCTATCTTACCTACCGTCCACAGGCAGGGCTGACCCCTATCTTACCTACTGTCCACAGGCCAAATTGACCTCTATCTTGCCTACCGTCCACAGGTCTAGCTGACCCCTATCTTACCTACCGTCCACAGGCAGGGCTGACCCCTATCTTACCTACCGTCCACAGGTCTTGCTGACCTCTATCTTGCCTACCGTCCACAGGCAGGACTGACTACTACCTTTCTTACCGTTCACAGGTCAAGCTGACTCCCTATCTTACCTACGGTCCACAGGCCAAACTGACCTCTATCTTACCTACGGTCCACAGGTGGTGGGTCGCTACAGGTCTAGCTGACCCCTATCTTACCTACCGTCCACAGGCAGGGTTGACCTCTATCTTGCCTACCGTCCACAAGTCTAGCTGACCTCTATCTTACGTACCGTCCACAGGCCTAGCTGACCTCCATCTTACCTACCGTCCACAGGCCAAACTGACCTCTATCTTACCCACCATCTACACTCTACACTCTACAGGTCTAGCTGACCCCTATCTTACCTACTGTCCACAGGTCTTGCTGACTTCTATCTCTCCTACCGTCCACAGGTAGGGTTGACCCCTATCTTACCTACCGTCCACAGGCAGGACTGACCTCTATCTTACCTACCGTCCACAGGTCTAGCTGACCTCTATCTTACCTGCCGTCCACAGGCAGGGTTGACCCCTATCTTACCTACCGTCCACAGGCAGGGTTGACCCCTATCTTACCTACCGTCCACAGGCAGGGTGTGCCTCACACTGAACAGGCCGAGGAGACTCGCGTCTGGCACCGACACGACGGAAGGTGGCAGCACATTCATTTCCACCGCTCGCAGAACGGCTCCAAGTAATCCGCCACCGCCACCGCCAACGCCCAGAAACGCCCGAAAACGCCACCGCCCGACGCCCGACGCTCGACGCCCAGAAACGTTCGACCGCTGCAGACCCGCAGAGAAAGAGAGAAAGAGAGAGTGGGGAGGTCATGTGATCGATTTCCATGTAGGTGTTATGTGTTCTCGCGCAATAGCCGCGAAGGAGCTAGGCGGGGTGTGGGTGTTTTGTGATTGGTGGGCGCGCGGCGAGCTCGAACGCTGATTGGTGGAGCGCGGGCGGGCTGAGCGCGGATTGGCCGGCAGCCGTCGGTTAGGTGTCTGTTGATTGGTGGAGCGACTGGCTCCGTGTTCGCTGATTGGTTGTTGGGCCGGCGCGCTGCCCGCTGATTGGTCGGCTGCCGGCCGTGCTGTGTGCTGATTGGCTAGCCGGTCGGCCGGCTGATCGCCGATTGGCCGAGCCGAAAGCCACATCTAGTCGAGGAGTCGGCGGCGAAATCAAAACCAACGCAGCTGCTGTCCTCGCGCGGCGCCCCTCCGCCGCCGAACTTTGACGGTCGGCCGCTAGGTGGCAGGCGCGCCGCCGCCGCCGCCGCCGCCGCCGCTCGGATTTGATGGCTTTTTATTGTGCCTGCAATGTCCGTACTTGCGCCGGGGAGCGCGCGCGTCCTGTCTTTAGGTGGTTCCCCTCTCATTCTGCCCACCCGCTTGGGACTGTATTTGTGTGTGCGTGCAATGGTACAGGGTGCGCCAGCCAGCGGCGTCGGCTGTATTGATGCTAGGACGCGTTTGGACAGTCTCCACCCCTTTGCTTGTGGTCTTATCGAGAACTTTGTCCGGGTTTTATTATATCTGGTCTCTGACGCGAGTTAGCTTGAGGCTGATTGACTGAACTATTCTGGCCAGCCGCATACAGGCAATAAGCCATTCATTACCCAATACTCTGCGTCCGTAAAGCTGGGTGGCGACTGCGACTGTGGCGCCGCCCTGGCGGCGGGTGACCGCAGTCGTAGTACCGACCGCCGCCGCCAGATGCCATGCTGGCCGCTGATGTGGTTCTCTTCGGGCCCGAAATGTTGGTGATGTTCTTAACTATCGTAGTCGGTAGTGAGTGAGTGAGGCCGCCCGCGCGCTGTGGGCGGCTCCGCCCCCGCCCCCGTCCCCGCCCCCGCCCCTCAGTCTGGTTGTCTGCGCCGCGTGTGTTGCGTGTGCGTCGTTTTCGCCAACTCTGGCGCGGCGTGAGATGTGTCGATTCGAGAGAGGGAGAGAAAACGAGCGAGAGTGTATGTCTGTTCGTTCGACGTGGAACGGGCTGAGACAGAGGGATGGAGGAGTGGAGAGAGTTACGGAGAATATTGACGTGAGCAGGAGGTTGATTTAGGTTTGGGTGGTCGTATGGTGCCCACTGAGACTCTTACGGACCTTTTTGAGGTATTGATGTTGGGTGTTTTATCGACCTATTTTATTCACAAAGTGCATCGCTAAATAAAGATAGACTCTCTACGCACAATGGAGTTTCGCTTTGGCAGCTGGTGGGGTTTATCGGAGTAGGTGAGATTGAGAACATATTTGCGAAGGGCTCGTTCGTAAATTGTATCAATATGGTCAGCGAAATGGAATCATAGGCTCCCAATTCAAACTGATGTAGTCCGAAGGGAAGTCACGTTTTCGTTAGTAATTTACCCCGCGTTCGATGTCTCTCGGACGACGAAAATTCTACGTCGTCCGGCCAATGCCGCCCAAGGTCAGCGGGGGCTCATCTGCGGTTATGGAACGTGATTGGCCGGACGGCGTAGAATCTTCGCCGTCCGAGAGACATCGAACGCGTGGTAAGTATGTTTCAGCGTTTTTGACGATTACTTTGTGATTCTTGTTTGGGTAAGCCTTTTAGCCCTGCAAATGAATGTTCATGCAAAACCACCGGACGTATGTAAAATATTGTACGACCAAACACTTTCTTTGATTTTATTTTATTTCGTATAACACGCGTGGTCCATAGAGATCTGACGAATAACTTCCAGCAACAAGGTGGTAGCGAACATCCGGTAAAAAAAAATCAGACAGTCGGCTAACTTAAAAAGGGTTTCAAAAATGACTTCTGGCTTCTATGCCCACACCCTAGCTAACCTGATTGATACAGGTGGAACAAAGTACGAAGTGCAGTCAATGATTACAGAGCGCATGCTGCATATGGGTGTTATTGTAAAGTCTCTGTCGTTTTATTCGACATAGAATGTTATCTGGACGGAAAACCGCGCGCAGCTCGAGGTCACCTCTTTCATGCGTCAGTGTTCTATTATGACGTCACAAAATCGAAAGAGGCTTCGCCTGACTGCTGGTTCAAACCGATTTGAGCCTTACATATAGTTTTTCGACTCCATGTTGCTGTACCATGTAGCTATGCGGTGCAATTCGGATAAAGAGAAAGACCAATCAACCTCGAGGCTCGAGTTCAGAACAATGCTGCTCCTTAACAGCACCGTCGCCTCGCGAAGCGCTAGCCTCGATCGCTTCGCGAGGCGATACGCGATATCGGTTCACCTCTTCACTTCTTAGAGCGGAATCGAGTAGGTGGGCGGGTTGGCCAGGTATTTCTTAACACCATCGATTTGCAGGACGGCGTCCTTCAGGGCCGTCAGCTTGGGGTACTTGGCGATCAGCTGCGGGTTGATCTCGGCGAACCGGGAGAGCCAGTGTCCGAGGAAGACGTCCTGCCAGATCGGCTGCGGGCGGAACAGCGGCGTCAGGAAAAAGTCCCGAAATGGTAGCTAAATCGTGCACTTTTCGTTTGTTTCTGTCAGTTGTAACTAGCCACCGTTTTGACCGTCCGACGCTCGTAATTTAAGGCAGAATGTCATTACCGTCATTACGAAAATCGTCGGTTTCAGTTTAGAATGACGGATACGTTGTCAGAAAAATATTCATCTTGGGCCAAAGCAGGTAACAAAACTGAAAGACGAGTCTGTGGATCGTGACTATCCAAAGTTTCCACACTATGCCGATAGGTGGCAGGGTTATCGTGTCGCGCGATCACGTGACTGACCGCCCCGGGGCAATGCGGCTGGCCATTCGGGTTGCGGCGCGGGTCAGGGGCGGACGTGGGGCTATTGTTCCGTGGTGTGGGAATGCTAGCTTTCAATCAGTTTAAGCAGATTGAAAGAGAAAATGTTCTTGGTGATCGTTAAGAGGTAAGTAATGCTTCGGGCCATACAACCGACCGTCTATGTCACAACCGAGCGTCTTTTTCACAACGAGGGACTTTACTCGGGCATTCGTTATCAGCCAAGGGGAAAGCCGGACTCTCTATCAACTTACAACTCCTCTCAACTACATCTAACAACCTACTTCTCACACACACGGTTTACTCCTTACCACCTACATTTTCCAAATTCATTGAGGGGTCACATAGCACAGATAAGTGCTATAGAAGCTTTTGTATGCAAAAAGAAATGAAGGATTCTTCCAAGCTGGGCGTTATTCAATATTTAATTAAACACAAAATAAAGTGAATAAATCTAGCTGACAGCTGACTTCTTGGACACAGTCATAGGTTCATAGCGCTTTTTAGATATATCGTTGTTGGTGTTGAATGCGTACCTTATCATCGGTGAAGAACTTGGTCGACATACGCGACTCCCAGAGGCCGAAGATCTTGGGCATCGTCTCCTCAAAGAGCTTCTTCTCGTCCGCAGCCTTCTTTTCAGCATCCTTCTCGAACCTGGTGAGTGAAGCATTAGCATTCCCTTAGCATCGTTAAGTTTATCCTAAACTTGACCTAGCAACGTGAATGTTATCGTGTCGTTTGGGGGTCTACGTTTGAAATTGGTAGAAATATATTCTAGCCTTTCCACAGACATTAAACTTCATTTCCTCAAATTGTCTGGCGTTAGCTAGCTCAAATAAGCTGAATGATTATATTGCATCTCGTCCCCTCCATCCTTAAGGGGACGCAGAACAAATCGCTATATGTAGAAGCAGTTCAATCCTCTCCCATTTCGTCCCATCCCATCCCATTCCATTTCATCCCCCCACCCACCCCCCACCCCACCCCACTCACATTGTGCTGAAGAAGGTCGAGCAGAGCTCCGCCATGGTATCGGCTGCCTCGTCACCCAGGGCGTTCTTGAAGGGATCGGTCGACACCAGTCCCCCGATGGTTCCGGCGTAGCGGGCGATGGCCAGGGTCTGACACAGCGGCTTTCCGTTCACCTCCAGCAGCGGCACGCTGCCGTATGGCGTGGCTGGAAAAGAGAAAGTGCAGCTTAGAAAAGGTTTGGAAAAGGTAGAATGGTATGATGTTGAGTGGATGGGGATGTGAGAGGATATAAGTTGGAACGGCATAACTGGGTTGGCGGGAAGGAGAGAAAGTTCGAACGTTACAATATGGAATAACTGAGGGAGAGTTAAGCTAGAAATGTATGGTATTTGATGTTTGTGGTCCTTGTTGGGGTAGGTAGAAAGGAGGTTAAAGCGGCACAATATGGGGTGTTTGTTTTTTTTCATCCGAGGAAACAGCGAACTTTTGACATCAGTTTCGGACGTTGTGGGAGGGGCAGATTCCTAAATGTCCCCCGCTATTGTTGTATTGTCCCCTGCTAACATCTGCTAATGTTTGTTGCCACCATAAGTATTTGTGTCTTTGCATGTCCACCACTATTCATCACTGCTATAATTGTGACTGCAACTTCATAAATCTTGTCACTACAGCCATGAACCAACACCAATGGTCGGCACCAATAAATCACCGGCAATGGTCGTCCAATTTCAATACTCTTTGTGCACCATTGGTGAAAGAAGTTCCTTGAAAAGGTGCTAGTGAGTAGTGACCATGAGCCAAGCTCGTGATAGTTATACAACATGGGGGCTGTTCGATATTAGGGCATAGGCACCAGGTGGTCTGAAGCACCCAGGGACGCATGAGCGATCATGCAGGGCCTGCATGGGTCGCCTTTACGCTGTTGATAGCAGTGAGGTCAGGTGCCTAGCAACGCATGAATAGGTGTCAGGGTACCAGGCCAACTCCTAGCAGACACACAGAATAACGATTGAAGGAACATAAGACGAACAAAGAACGCTCAGAAACGGACACCGATCACTGTCGTGTGAAGCTAACCTTACATAAAGAGCCAGTGAGTGTAAAATATTTGGCGTTTGAGATGTGTATTAGAAGCAGAAGCTATGCGTCCTCGGTCCTGCAATACCTAAAATGTAGTAGACCTACACTGTAAAAAATATTGACGAGCTATGTGTCAAAACAAGGGTCTCGAAACAGTCACCAGGTTGTCAATGCTTCCGGTACCTACCACTTGACCAGTTACCGCTTAGTTAGCTTACAGGCTCAGAACTATCCAGATCGTTATGATCCGGTATTGTAATGATACCCTAGGTGTACCTTTGTTTTAAAGTGCTGAATTAACTATCAAGGTTGTTTGACGTTTGTTTTCGCCTCAATCCGAAACGAGGAAGACCCTCATCAAATTATTAGGTGAAAGCCAGCCTCAGGATGATCAAAATACTAGGGGTAGTTTTGTCATAGTAATCTGTGAAGGGTGAGGAACAAGCCGTAGCAATGCACTCGTCACTAAACCAGCCTGAGATTATTCGCCAGGTAGCTGCTGCGTTTCCCTACTTGCTGAATCATGTTAGCAACTTTCCATTTCCAGACACTTTTTACGGCAAATAAATTGTTGGGTTATTTGGAAGGTGAATGACAATTTTATTTCTATAAGTCGATACATTTGTATTTCCGATTGCCCTAAAACTTTTTTTTTAATCGTTTGCAGTAGGTTTTTATTGTTCGCAATAAAGTTGCGCACCTGTGAATCCTTCACATAATGCGTTCCCGGCTTCCCGGCGCCAGTTGCGCTGTGCCGTGCCGCGTTCGGTCGGGGGTGCGAGCGTCTGTGAAGTGCGAGTGTTTATTAACTATCATGATTCAATATGCTGATGACACCCAGGTGCTAGTGTCTGGATCACCTCACGACCTGGTTGATATGGTCGATCGTCTTCAGGTTTTGCTTAAAAAGTTAAGGACTTGGTTCTCACAAAATCACCTATCACTGAATGTTGCTAAATCACAGGTTATTGTTTTTGGCTCCAAGGTTATCTTGAAACGGATCGACCTGAAGAGCATACAAATATTTGATACCGTCGTGCCTATCAAACGGTCCGTGATCAGTTTGGGTGTGACACTTGACAGCTGTCTCACATGGAGCAACCACATTGACACAATTACGGGTAAATGTATCGGCATGCTAATCCGTTTGAGTCAGCTGCGCCACATGATGCCTTTAAAAACTATTGTCCTACTGATAAACTCGTTAGTTTTGCCGCATATGCGTTTCTGTGTTTCAGTGTGGGGAAATTGCAGTATGACTCAAGCAAAAAGAATAGCTAAGATTGTTAAATTTGCCAGGCGAATCGCGGGTCGCGAAGGCAAAAGTGTGGCATGGCGTGTTGATCTTGTCACGGAATATAAAATTGCTGCTCTTAATATTGTCCGCCAATGTCTGCTTTTTCCTGAAAGTACAACGCCTCTCGTTTCGACGCTTTTTATGACACGACAATCTGAACGTAACACAAGACAATCAGAGAACCTTGATCTTTTTGCCCCAAGAACGGAATTCATGAAAAATTCTCTTTCTTACCAAGGCTCTAAGCTTTGGAACAGCTTGCCCCCTCAAGTGAGGAACGCCTCAAAGAATGAAGTAATAAAATACATTCTAACTAAGGCAGACATTGACAAGCCATGATTATCGGTCATATGCTCGTACTTATACAATGTATCGTTTTAACGTGTGCAATTGCCAGTGTTTCATTTGATGTCACTCGCCAGTCACTGCACTATACGTTTGAGGACTACTTCTTTGTATCAGGAGGATATTGATATGGTGGCAGTTTGAGTCTGTTCATGTAACGTGCATGCAGCCTGTAGGTAACATGCATAGGTAATAGGTATGTTCATACGTGGATCATGTAAAGTGTTGTGTACCTGGTGAACTGTATGTATGTACCTACCTCGTGCCTATTTTCACCGTAACGCCCACGTTTCTGTGGTTGGTGAAAATAAATGAAATAATAATAATAATAATAATATTACTAGATGGCCATGTTTGCGCGATAACTGTATAGATTCGATAGATATTGTTAATGGGGGCATTAGTTTGGGTGTATGAGGTTATATTTTTATTTGTATGAGCTATGTGAAGTTTGACATTTGGTTTTAATTGAACTGTATGGTATGCTGGTGCTGATTACCGGGTTGTTTGAGTCTTTCGGATGTTGGGCCCTTATGCACTCAAACTTAACATACACTACAATACCCTACCCTACCCAGGATGGATGGATGGATGAACGCGATAACTGTACGTTTCGATGGCAATTTTAGGGTTTGAGTAGGGGTAGGGTATGAGTAGGGGTAGGGTATGAGTAGGGTAGAGTGTGTATGGTAGGGTAATTTCAATAATTACCCCTACTCAAACCCTACCCCTACTCATACCCTACTCATACCCTACCCCTACTCATACCCTACCCCATAATTTCAATGTTAGGCCCTTATGCACTCTACCCTACCATACACACTCTACCCTACTCATACCCTACCCCTACTCATACCCTACCCCTACTCAAACCCCTACTCAAACCCTTTTTAGCCACGACCTTGATTTGTCGCATAGCAACGGGACACGCAACAATAGTGGTAAACAATTTCAGTTGGCAATTTCAATGTTAGGCCCTTATGCACTCTACCCTACCATACACACTCTACCCTACTCATACCCTACCCCTACTCATACCCTACCCCTACTCAAACCCTACCCCTACTCATACCCTACTCATACCCTACCCCTACTCATACCCTACCCCTACTCATACCCCTACTCATACCCTACCCTAATCATACCCTATGATAACGTTATGGCGCAAAACGGCCGCCCGCCGCCAAACGCTAACACGCAAAAACGCACAAAATGCACGCTCAAAACACCAACGCAAACGTCGCAATAAGAAAAAAAAACAGTGCTGCAAACCACAAACAGCACCGCAAACGCCGCAAAAGAAGAAAACCGCCCGCATCGCACGCCCAACCGCCGCCAATCGGAAACGCCGCAAATGCCGCCGGAAACGCTGCAAAAAGCCCTACCCTACCCTACCCTACCTATACCCTAGCCCTACCCCTACCCCTACCCTACCCTACCCTACCCTACCATACCCTACCCATACAGTTGGAGCCGAAATCAGATTTAACTCAATGCTTAATTAAGTGGTCTTCCTGTTACAGCATATTTGTTTTAGTGTTGATTCCGATTTCCGATTGATGTTTGGAGGCAGAAATAGATCAATTTAACGTAAAAAAGAAGCGCCTGCGCGAAACCGTGAAATGTACCAGATTTGGGCCTCAATGTACCAGCGTACCAGAAAATGTTAAAATGTACCAGATCTGGTACAATCGTACCATAGCGGCAGCACTGCGGCCGCCGCTCAACCGGTAAAAATGCGTCGAAAACGGTACAATCATTGCTCTGTTTCTTAGAGCCATTGATAACTTTTTGAAAATATTTTGGGTGGATATTGATCAGAAAAGAGTGCTTTTTCAATATATTAAGGACTTATAGCCATAAGTCTACGTTATCAATATATTATGATGTTGTAAAGGTGAGCGCGCCTGTTTCACGTAAAACTCGCAATTTGTAAGCGTTTAATGATAAAAATGTGCGAGTGAATGGGCAAAAATATATGTTTTCTGAACAGTTCAGATCCTCTTGTAGTCCGTGAAATGCATCCCGTGTCATTCCAATGCATCGTTTTCAAATGCCAACGTTTTTCCTGAAATGTGTAAAAAATGCCGGTTTTCTCGAGATTAGAGGCTATTTCTTTGCACGTGGTACATACCTAAGAAAAAAACTTGTTGCATACGATGGGCCCATCTCTTCTGTATCCATCAGTGAAAACCGCATGTCGCTGCGACTTACGGTTACCGAGATATAAGCTCGGGAAAGGAGCGCTGCAGGCCCGATTTTCGCCCGTTGGCGGTTTTCGCCGGCCACGTGTTAAGCCTACGGGAGCACCCTTTTGCACGTGCCGACGGCGCACCCCTGGCCCGATCACGCCCAAATTTTAATACAAAGGCCGCCCACGCCCACAGATTCGGCATGCCAAATTTCACGCCGATACGCGGCGCCTTTCAGGCGCAATAAGACACATAAGACATGACACACGGATGGATGGAGATTGGACGGACGACTTATAAATCATAATATAGACTAGACGGCATGTTTTGCGCTATAACTGTACGTTTTGATTAAATTGGTTTTACGGATGCATTATGCTGGGTTAAAAATCGTTTATTTGTATTATTTGGGTCCCTACCCATACCCTACCCTGCCCATACCCCACCCTGCCCATACCCTACCCTGCCCATACCCTACTCTGCCCATACACTGCTCATACCCTCCACATACTCTACCCTACCCTACTCATACTCGATTGAAGCTGTGTACCAAATTTGAGCGCAATGGCCCAGCCGTTCCTTAGATATAGGACCGACCCCTCACGTGCGCACGTTCAGTCGGTCCACCGCACCTGTATCACATGACCATGCATCGCCTGGTGAGTGCCCTGCCCACCCACAGTTCAATTTTCAGCACAATCGGCCCAGTAGTGGCTGAGTTGTTGCAAGAATAAATTTACTTTATTTACTGGCGAATCCCCTTGCCGAGCGGTGCCCTGCGCCGGTGTTCGTTGTCAAAGTTCAATGACCTGCCGGCTCTGCTGCTTTTCGTTCAGTTTTGGCAGCGAAGAAAATGAGCCAAGAGCACGTGCTCTCCGCTCGGCGCCAGCCGCGGCCCGTCATGCGGGAGAGATTCACGCGCTGACGGCGCACCCCTGGTCCGATCACGCCCAAATTTTAATACAATGGCCGCCCACGCCCACAAATTCGGCATGCCAAATTTCACGTCGCTACGCGGCGCCGTTTCGGCGCAATAAGACACATAAGTCCTGACACACGGATGGATGGATGGATGGAGATTGGACGGACGACTTATAAATCATAATATAGACTAGATGGCCATGTTTGCGCGATAACTGTATGGTATTTAATTGATTTTACGGTTTCTGTAGTGTGTACCAAGTTTGAGAGAAATTGGCCCAGCCGTTCTTGAGATAGGAAACTGCTCCTTTCCAGGTGTGCACGTGCATTAGCATTTAGCACCCTACATATGGTAATGTGTCGTTCGATATGTGCCCGTTGACAGTCCCAAAATTCAGCACAATCGGCCCGGTAGCGGCTGAGTTATTGCAAGAATAAATTTATTTTATTTACTGGCGAATTCCCCTGGCGAGAGGTGCCTTCCGCTACCGTTTGTTGTCAAAGGTTCAATGGCCTGCCTGGGCCTGCCTGCCAAAGCCGCCGATCCGATTTCGTCGGAAAATACGCGTAACGTTATCAAAACACGGTCGCATGCTTGAGTCATTTTCACAAAAGTTTATTGACTTTTCGATAATATTTTGGGTGGATATTGGTCAGAAAAGAATGCTCTTTCCGAATATGTAGGTTTCATAACGATTGATCATCGTTTTCAATACGTTTTGATGTTGTAAAGGAAATAGCGCTCCGCGCGAAATAAATTTTCAAATTAATTTTTCATTATTAAGGAAATGGTACGGATCATCACTTTTTGTTTGCTATTCCCTGATTACACATCCATTTGTCTGTAAAATGGCACCACACCAATTTCATTCCGTCAAGCCGTTTTCCAGCGGCATCGATTTTCCCGTCACAATGCACGAAATCGGTCATTTTTTCACAACCGGGGGTGCTGTCTTGCACGTGGCGCGTGCTATACTATGAAACCATATCAATACCCTAGTTCCATCTCTCCTCTATCCAGTGGTGGCAACCCGACCTCGCTACGGCAATCTGTCGCCGAGTTTTGGGCCCGGGAAGTGGGCGCCGCAGGCCGGTTTTCGCCCGATCGTCGATTTGACCGTTTCCCGTGTTAACCCTATGGCGCACGCGAGCGCGTGCTGACGGCGCACCCCTGGTCCGATCACGCCCAAATTTTAATACAAAGGCCGCCCACGCCCACAGATTCGACATGCCAAATTTCACGTCGATACGCGGCGCCTTTCAGGCGCAATAAGACACATAAGTCATGACACACGGATGGAGATTGGACGGACGACTTATAAATCATAATATAGACTAGAATACAGGTTTACGCGATAACTGTATAGGTTCGAGATATATTAAGGGGATTATCAGTTTGGTTGTCAAAACTTCTAGGTTTAATAAGTAGAGTTTGGTAGTTTCTTCATTAAACTGTATAGTAGGTGTGTATGGCTTTTCGAGGAGCAATGGAGATCCTAATGTTGGGACTTTGAATTGTGAAACGCCGCCCGTCCGCCGCAAAACGCAAACACCGCAAAATGCGCCAAAGGCACGCCCGAAATGCCGACGCAAACGTCGCAAAAAATAAAGAATCGCCCGCCCGACGCAAAAAAAAACGCAAAAACGCCGCAAAAATAAAACCGTTCGCATCGAACGCACGCTAACCGCCAACCGAAAACGCCTAAAAATCGCCCGCCCGCCACCAAACGCAAACACCGCAAAAAAGCGCCCGCTCGCTTCAAACGCAAACACCGAAAAAAGGAACCAAAAAAGCGCCCGCCCGCCCCAAACGCAAAACGCACGCCCGAAGCGCCAACGCAAACGTCGCAATAAATAAAAACAAATAAAAAATCGCCCGCCCGCCGTCAACCGCAAAAAAAAACGCAAAAACGCCGAAAACAAATCAAAACCGCCCGCATCGCCCGCCCGACCGCCACCAAACAAACACCGCCGCAAAAAACCGCCCGCATCGCACGCCTGCCCGCCGCCAACCGCAAAACGCCGCAAAAAACGACCGCGTGCCGATAAACGCAAACACCGCAAAAGCGCAAACGCCGCCGCAAAAAACCGCCCGCCCGAATCGCACGCCTCCCCGCCGCCAACCGCAAAACGCCGCAAACGCCGCAACAAAGGAAACCGCCCACATCGTACGCCTAACCGCCGCCAATAGGAAAAGCCGCAAAAGGCCCTACCCTACCCTACCAATATACATACCCTACCCATACCCTAGTCCTACCCATACCCTACCCATACCCTACCCTACGATTACCTTATACCCTACCATACCGAACTTTACCCTATCATACCCAACTTTACCCTACCCTACCCAAACGGCAAACCTACCTCTACCCTATCCTACCCATACCCAAAACTACCTCTATCCTATACAATACCCTACCCATACAATACCCTACCCTACCCTACCCTACCCTACCCTACCCTACCCTACCCTACCCTACCCATACCCTACCCTTCCCAGACCGTACCCTACCTATACCCGGCATACTCATGCCCTACTCATACTTGACCAAAGAGTTTCACAACATTTGAGTGCTGTCGTCCTACCGGTTCTTGAGATATATAAATGGGCCCCTGCACGTGCGCACGCGCTTACTGAGACTCCAGATGACTTATGTAAGCCACCTGTCTAAATTGTCCCTAACAGTGTACAAAATTTGATTGAAATCGACCCAGGGATTCATCAGATGTAGAAGCAGACCCCCTCACGTGCGCACGTGCATGAGTCCACCCCACCTGTGACACATGACCCTACATCGCTTGGTGAGTGCCCTGCCTGCCGAAAGTCCAAGTTTCAGCGCAATCGGCCCAGAAACGACTGAGTTATATGTAAGTACAATTTTCAAGGGTTTGCAATATCCCTAAGCGGGCGGTGCCTTGTAGCCTATGCCGTGCTGACTGATTGGCAAAAGTTTAATGACATGCCCGACATGCCGGCTATAAGCCATCGATCGGATTTCATCGGAAAATATGTCTAACGTTAACGAAACACGGTGGTATGCCTGAGTCATTTTCACGGAAGTTTATTGACTTTTTGATAATGTTTTGGGTGGATATTGATCAGAAAAGAATGCGCTATCCGAATATGTGTGTTTCATGGTCAATTTTCAACGTTTTCGATACGTTATGATGTTGTAAAGGACAGCGCACTCGGCGCGCATCAAACTTTCAAATGAATTTTACATTATTAAGGAAATGGTAGACATAATCACTTTTTGTTTACCATCATCCATTTTCTCATATATTTACCTAAAAAATGGTACCACACCGATTTCATTCGGCCAAACCGTTTTCAAACGGCACCGATTTTTCCTCCACGAGGCACGAAATCGGCCATTTTTTCACAACAATGGGTCCTGATGTGCACGTGACGCGCCCAACGTTATAAAACCACATCAATACGCTAGCTTTATCTCTCCTCTATCGATCGGTGGCAACCGCGTGTCGCTGTGACAACCGGTCGTCAAGATATAAGCCCGGAAAGGGACACGCGTCGGACCGATTTCGGCCAATATCGCCATTTTTCGCGCCCCGTGCTAAACCAATGGCGAGCGTGCCTCGTGCTCGCGACCCTGTCAGAGACGCACCCCTGGTCGGATCGCACCCAGATTTTGATACGATCGTTCGATTTGACCACGCTTGGTGCCTGCCAAATTTCACGCCCCTACATGGCGCCGTTCCGGCGCAAGACACCCAGATGTCGATGACACTTTTCGTCTGTTACAGACCGACAACTTCTCTTTTATAATATATCCGAAGCCCGGAAAGGGACACGCGTCGGACCGATTTCGGCCAATATCGCCATTTTTCGCGCCCCGTGCTAAACCAATGGCGAGCGTGCCTCGTGCTCGCGACCCTGTCAGAGACGCACCCCTGGTCGGATCGCACCCAGATTTTGATACGATCGTTCGATTTGACCACGCTTGGTGCCTGCCAAATTTCACGCCCCTACATGGCGCCGTTCCGGCGCAAGACACCCAGATGTCGATGACACTTTTCGTCTGTTACAGACCGACAACTTCTCTTTTATAATATATCCGACTAGAATACAGGTTTACGCGATAACTGTATAGGTTCGAGATATATTAAGGGGATTATCAGTTTGGTTGTCAAAACTTCTAGGTTTAATAAGTAGAGTTTGGTAGTTTCTTCATTAAACTGTATAGTAGGTGTGTATGGCTTTTCGAGGAGCAATGGAGATCCGAATGTTGGGACTTTGAATTGTGAAACGCCGCCCGTCCGCCGCAAAACGCAAACACCGCAAAATGCGCCAAAGGCACGCCCGAAATGCCGACGCAAACGTCGTAAAAAAAATAAGGAATCGCCCGCCCGACGCAAAAAAAAAACGCAAAAACGCCGCAAAAATAAAACCGTTCGCATCGCACGCACGCTAACCGCCAACCGAAAACGCCTAAAAATCGCCCGCCCGCCACCAAACGCAAACACCGCAAAAAAGGCGTCCACTCGCCCGAACGCAAACACCGTAAAAAGGAAACAAAAAGCGCCCGCCCGACCCCAAACGCAAAACGCGCAAAACGCACGCCCGAAACGCCAACGCAAACGTCGCAATAAATTAAAACAAATAAAAAATCGCCCGCCCGCCGCAAACCGCAAAAAAAACGCAAAAACGCCACAAAAAATCAAAACCGCCCGCACCACCCGCCCGCCCACCGCCGAAAACAAACACCGCAAAAACGCAAACAACGCCGCAAAAAAACGCCCGCATCGCACGCCTGCCCGCCGCCAACCGCAAAACGCCGCAAAAAAACGGCCGCCCGCCGATAAACGCAAACACCGCAAAAACGCAAACACCGCCGCAAAACCGCCCGCATCGAACGCCTGCCCGCCGCCAACCGCAAAACGCCGCAAACGCCGCAACAAAGGAAACCGCCCGCATCGCACGCCCATCCGCCGCCAATCGGAAAAGACGTAAGAGGCCCTACCGTACCCTACCAATATACATACCCAACCCATACCCTAGTCCTAACCATACCCTACCCATACCCTACCATACGTTTACCTTATACCATACCATACCCAACTTTACTTTACCATACCCAACTACCCTACCCTACCCAAACGGCAAACCCACCTCTACCCTATACCTTACCATACCTATACTTTACCCTACCCTACCCATACCCAACACTACCTCCATCCTTTACACTACCCTACCCATAAAATACCCTACCCTACCCTACCCATACGTACCCTACCCTACCCTACCCTACCCTATCCAAAGCCTACCCTACCCATACCCTACCCTTCTCATACCGCACCCTACCTATACCCGTCATACTCATGCCCTACTTATACTTGACCGAGGGGTTTTACAAAATGTGAATCCTATCGTCCTACCTGTTCTTGAGATATGTATAAATAAGCCCCCGCACGTGCGCCCGCGCTTACTGAGACTCCAGATGACTTATGTGAGCCACCTGTCTAAATTGTCCCTAACAGTGTACAAAATTTGATTGAAATAGACCCAGGGGCTCATCAGATGTAGAAGCAGACCCCCTCACGTGCGCACGTGCGTGAGTCCACCCCACCTGTGACACATGGACCTACATCGCTTGGTGAGTGCCCTGCCTGCCGACAGTCCAAGTTTCAGCGCAATCGGCCCAGAAACGGCCGAGTTATATGCAAATACAATTTTCAAGGGTTTGCAATATCCCTAAGCGGGCGGTGCCTTCTAGCCTATGCCGTGCTGACTGATTGGCAAAAGTGCAATGACATGCCGGCTATAAGCCATCGATCGGATTTCATCGGAAAATATGTCTAACGTTAACAAAACACGATGGAATGCCTGAGTCATTTTCACGGAAGTTTATTGACTTTTTGATAATGTTTTGTGTGGATATTGGTCACAAAAGAATGCGCTATCCGAATATGTGTGTTTTATGGTCAAATTTCAACGTTTTCGATACGTTATCGTGTTATAAACGACAGCGCACTCGGCGCGCATCAAACTTTCAAATAAATTTTTCATTATTAAGGAAGTGGTAGTTGCAATCACTTTTTCTTTTCATCTATTGTATCACACGTGCAATTACCTAAAAAATGGTACCGCACCGATTTCATTCGGCCAAACCGTTTTCAAAGGGCACCGATTTTTCCTCTACGAGGCACGAAATCGGTCATTTTTTCACAACAATTGGTCCTGATGTGCACGTGACGCGCCCAACGTTATAAAACCACATCAATACGCTAGCTTTAGCTCTCCTCTATCGATCGGTGGCAACCGCGTGTCGCTGTGACAACCGGTCGTCAAGATATAAGCCCGGAAAGGAGCACGCGTCGGACCGATTTCGGCCGACGGCGCCGTTTTTCGCGCCCCGTGTTAAACCAATGGCGAGCGTGCCTCGTGCTCTTGACCCTACCAGAGACACATCCCTGGTCGGATCGCACCCAGATTTTGATACGATCGTTCGATTTGACCACGCTTGGTGCCTGCCAAATTTCACGCTCCTACATGGCGCCGTTCCGGCGCAAGACACCCAGATGTGGATGACACTTTTCGTTTGTGACACACGTACGTACAGACCGACAACTTCTCTTTTATAATATATCCGACTAGATGGCATGTTTTGCGCTATAGGTAACTGTGCCTTTTGATAGATGCGTTTGATGGGGCATTAGTTTGGGTGTGGGAACTTAGGATTTTTATTTGTCTTATTTTGTCAGAGTTGGATATTTTTTTGAACGGCATCTTATGCCGGTGCTGGTTGCGGGTTGTTAGAGCCTTTCTCATGGTTTGCCTTTATCGAACTCAAACCCACCCTACCCTACCCTAACCTACCCATACCCTATCTTACTAATAACCTACACATAGGTACCCTTCTCATACTCGATTAAAGTAACGTACCAAGCACCAACTTTGAGCGCAATCGGCCCAGCCGTTCTTGAGATATAAAACTGGCCCATTGCACGTGCGCACGCGCTAGCTGAGACTCCAGATGACTTGTGCCAGCCACCTTTCTAAATTGTCGCTATCAGTGTACAAAATTTGAGCGAAATCGGCCCAGCCGTTCTTGAGATGTATAAATGGACCCCTCACGTGCGCACGTGCAATCGATCCACCCTACCTGTGACACACGACCATGCATCCCTAGGTTAGTGCCCCCTCCACCCACAGTCCAAGTTTCAGCGCAATCGGCCCAGTAGTAGCTGAGTTATTCCTAGTACAATAATGTGCTGTTTACTGGTAGGCGCTTATTTTCAGTGTTTGGAATTCCCCTTTACGGGTGGTGCATTGCAGCCCATTCTTTGATAGCTATTGTGAAAAGTTGTATGACCTGCCAGCCAGAAGCCATCGATCGGATTTTGTCGAAAAATACCGGTAACGTTAACAAAACACGGTCGCATGTTTCGAGTCATTTTCACAAAAGTGTATTGACGCACGCGCTTACTGAGACTCCAGATGACTTATGTCAGCCACCTGTCTAAATTGTCCCTAACAGTGTACAAAATTTGATTGAAATAGACCCAGGGGCTCATCAGATGTAGAAGCAGACCCCCTCACGTGCGCACATGCATGAGTCCACCCCACTTGTGACACATGACCCTACATCGCTTGGTGAGTGCCCTGCCTGCCGAAAGTCCAAGTTTCAGCGCAATCGGCCCAGAAACGACTGAGTTATATGCAAGTACAATTTTCAAGGGTTTGGCGATATCCTTAAGCCGGCGGTGCCTTGTAGCCTATGCCGTGCTGACTGATTGGCAAAAGTTTAATGACATGCCGGCTATAAGCCATCGATCGGATTTCATCGGAAAATATGTCTAACGTTAACAAAACACGGTGGTATGCCTGAGTCATTTTTACGGAAGTTTATTGACTTTTTGATAATATTTTGGGTGGATATTGATCAGAAAAGAATGCGCTATCCGAATATGTGTGTTTCATGGTCAATTTTCAACGTTTTCAATACGTTATCGTGTTGTAAAGGACAGCGCACTCTCCGCGCATCAAATTTTCAAATAAATTTCTCATTATTAAGGAAGTGGTAGCAACAATCACTTTTTCTTTTCATTCATTGTATCACACGTGTAATTACCTAAAAAATGGTACCACACCGATTTCATTCGGTCAAACCGTTTTCAAACGGCACCGATTTTTCCTCCACGAGGCACGAAATCGGTCATTTTTTTCACAACAATGGTTCCTGATTTGCACGTGACGCGACCAACGTTATAAAATCATAACGATACGCTAGCTTTAGCTCTCCTCTATCGATCGGTGGCAACCGCGTGTCGCTGTGACAACCGGTCGTCAAGATATAAGCCCGGAAAGGAGCAGGCGTCGCACCGATTTCGGCCAATATCGCCATTTTTCGCGCCCCGTGTTAAACCAATGGCGAGCGTGCCTCGTGCTCGCGACCCTGCCAGAGACGCACCCCTGGTCGGATCGCACCCAGATTTTAATACGATTGTTCGATTTGACCACGCTTGGTGCCTGCCAAATTGCACGCTCCTACATGGCGCCGTTCCGGCGCAAGACACCCAGATGTGGATGACGCTTTTTGGTTGTTACAGACAGACCGACAACTTCTCTTTTATAATATATCCGACTGGGCAAACCTGTATCGTTTCCATTTGTGCAGTGTCTAGTTATGAAGAATTGCTTGCCGATATATGACCTGCAGTGATCGACGTTCTGATTCAATAACTTGCCATAAGCCATTATTCTCAACCAAATCGCGCAGAGACGTTTGCAAAGTTGTCGAGGGGGGGGGGGGACAAGAGCGATTTTAAATGAATTGCTCTCCATGCAGTGCAATAGGACTTAGGTTTAACCCGCGCCCTGCTGGGGGGGGGTGTTTGAACACCCCCCCTTGTGGTTTTTCGCGAATATCTCAAAAACGGCGGCGCTCCGCGCCGCCGTTTTTGGTACACCTTATCATACATCAATTCTACACATGTTGTGAAAATTTCAGACCAAGGTCATTCAAGGTCAGGTCACCAGGTCACTTGAAGTGACCTCACCTCATAAAAAGTTTCAATGTCTGTCATAGCTACACCGAGTGACCGATCGCTTTGAAACTTTCAGCGATTGCTAAGAGCAATAGCATGTACAAAATGTATATCTCAGAATTTTGATATCGATGACCTAAGGTCAGGTCAATTTTGCGACCTCCCCATTATAAGTCAATGGGAGAAAATTGAAATGCGCCTCTTTTGGACGAAAGACATTATAAACACTCCCAAACACCGAATTACAAGTGGTTTAGACACACTGAACATGAAAATGGTGTCCGTGACCCTTGTTTATGCCCTGGGGTCATCTTAGGTCACGAATGGTATCTAACAGTTTTTCGCAAATAACTTTTGATAGAGGCATGCTAAAGCGATGAAAACGCCTTAGATGTGTTCAGCTAGACGATACGGATCGACTGATATGCAACATGACCCTTTCCGGTCAGGTCATGACCTTGACCTGAGGTCAAATTTTCAAATTGACCTTTCAAGGTCAAGTTATAGTTCATTCGATGCGTCTTGACGAGAGGAACACAATGCTGGTAAAAGTAAGCTCGTACAATGCTTGGGTCAAAAGTTATTGCAGAAAAACTGTTTGCGAAAAAATCGGCTATTTTTGCAGTTTTTGCCCCCTGCAGGCAAAACCGTTGACGGTAGGTCAAATCTGAGAGAATTACTCAGAAAGGGCGTTAATAGGGCTATCGAATGCGCTTTTCCGCGGCGCTGTAGCTCTATTGGTTCCCGAGTTATGCGTTGGCTTCTTGGAAATTTTCGACATTCGACCTGGAAATCGGCGAAATTTTGCCTTCAATGACCTCTGGTGACCTGACCTTTGACCTGAGCAAAAAATTGACCGAAGTGATTTCGTCATTATTTTTTACGCTCTTTCGAACGCCGCCTTCCGCGTATCGCTACGTGGCCCAGGAGCCGAGTTACAAGGGGGGGTGTTCAAACACCCCCCCCAGCAGGGCGTGGAAATCCAGGACCCCCAGCTGGGCGCGGGTTAATTTTTCGAAAGTTGTGGAGCCGCCCCCGGTGTCCGGCCTGGCCAACTCTCTCAAGAACCGACAGCTAACGGAACACTGAAGTTTCACTACGACGATTTCCGCCTAAGTTATGAAGAAAAGGCAAGTGCAAGAAGTACAAAACTTCTCTTGGTAATCAAAACTTAGGTTTGGCAAATTCCAAACCCTAATTCACTACAACTGTGGATATAAATAAGCTGGTTATTGACGGCCAAGCTCTGGCCAATCTGAGGTTCAGACCTATCATCAAGTTCATGAGGCAGCTGCGGTTGGGTGGCTCACGGGCTCCATTGCATAGGCTCAGACAGGTACTCTACAAAATGTCTTCTGTGTTCTTAGGTTCATATCTATCGATAGGTATGTGCATGCTTCTGATTCGATTGATAACTGTAAACGGGCGCTGGAAGTGAAAGGTTCGCTTGATATACGAAAGGTGCATTGCAAGAAAGCACATTATTTCAGAAATACACTTTCATTTTATCTTGAGCGTTTTTGGAATGGGCCGGATGAATTCGTCATCAAACTGGTAAGGGATTTCGTTTGAAGACCACCGATATTTAATATTATGATGGTCGTCAAACGAATTTGCTGGCAAATTCGATGACTGGATTGGGCGGCGTAGGATCTGCTGGTCAACTGACTATGGGTTGATTAGGGCCTAGTTGGGCCCCTAGTTTTGACCTAGTTTGAGCTTCATTCGTTAAGTAGGAACAAGACGATGCTTCTTTTGACCATCGTCACTAAACAAGCCGCCCTCGTTTTGACATTGTTTTTCGTTATTATTGTAACTAGGTACTTTGTTATCATACACAGCATTAACGAGGACCTGCTTCCAAAACAAGGCAGAAACGCTCCAGATATTTTTGGGACGTGGTAAAAACTAACCGACACCTGGTAACTGTCATCTGACAAACACAAAACAAGCCAGGGGCTCGCAGCGTGTGTCAAAAGTAGGATGCAAAACTAGTCTGTACCCCCGACATTTAGCGTTGAGAATCATTTGACGAGGGGCTAGTCAATATTTTTTACAGTGTAGAGATTAAAGGTAGTGTGCCAGCTTTCTTGGACCGTATGGAGTTAATGGCCCAGATAAGGAGAACCGGATTTTTAGAACTTATCCATACCTTCAAAACTCATGGAAACGTCTTAAATTCTTCAAATTTTGAGTACCCCAGTGCGAAATTCGCCCCGACGGGTTGTCGGTCGTACCCCAACCACATTTCACACCACTATGAACAATAAATGCACACACTGAAATCGCTATTACCGAAATGCTCATCCAATCAAGTTTCGATAAACCCGTTCATCATCATCTCCTGCGGTTTCGAACACGCCTGTTAGGTGGCTTCTGATGCTCGTCGAGGTCGGAATTTCCAAATACGCGTGGTGCGTCGGGCCGCGCGCTCTGACTTCGGCCAAGAAAAATGCGTCAGCTGATCATTGTCATTTCTGCCACTTGCGTGTGGTGAAATGGGGTCATAACTTATAAGACGGCTTTTTCATATCAATTATTTTACATAAAATCATATTTCAAACCATAAATAATGTTCGACAGCCAAATAAAAGAAACAATACCAATACTTACAGTTTACAATACTTACAGCTTACAGTTTAAGGCTCGACATTGTGTTGTCTACGATTATACAGCTGATAACTCATTCCCGTACGTCGTATGGTCGTAACACTATAATGACCTTTGCTTATTGTCACAAGTGCGCCGCATTCGCGATTGTTGCCCGACGCCTGTTTGCAGGTGAGCCCACTACAGTTGTTATACATATCTGAAAACCGAAAAACTTTTAGGCGAAAAAGGCACTATTCCAGGCCCATTTTTGATTTTTTTGCGATATTAGGTAAAAACAGAAGCTTCTTATCCTAGGAAAAATAAAATGGGAAATCTTTCAAAGGTGGCACACTACCTTTAAGTATTACTAATTCTTACGCTGAATGTTTGAATACGTGCCGCACAGCACCATCGGATCCAAACGTGATTGAGGGGGGGGGGGGGGGCGGGGGCTCAATGACTGAAAGTTATTTTCCGGCTGTATAATTATGATGTCTCTTAGAAATCGCTCTTGAAGGGGGGGGGGCAATCGGTAAGTTGGTGGAAAGTTGCTGTTGACTAGGAAGAATAACGAATTGCCAAAGTTCGTGACACTCAGTAATCAAAACATCGTTTTTTTCTGGGGGGACAACCAGACCTCCTTGAAGTGGACAATTGAGGGGTATGTCCCTTATCAGTGATCGTAAAGTCTGGTGGCGTTTCTTCTGAGTAACTATTTACCCAACTCACTCACTTGCAACCGATGCAAATAAAACTCCCGATGGTAGACCCCTACAGAACCGCGGGGTCATCATGAAGCCTGTAAGATGTATCATCACACGAGCAGCTATGTCAGCGTGACGAATCTCTGCCTCGTCATTCCGTGACGCTCACAAACACCGAGTTTCGTGATGGATGGTATACTGCGTGAGCGGCGGCGTCCAAGGCCTCCCTCCCCTGCTCTGTCTGGCCCTCCCCCGCTCTCTCCGCGCTCAAGGTCAGACGAGGTCACACGGCGGTCGGGGGATGGAAATGCTGAGTCATTGTGGAGAGGCGCTCAAACACCTGTGGGGTGGAAATGATGGGAGCTGGATGCTGGAATGGACTGGACAATGGACATAGATGACTGGAGTGGACTGGGCTGGAATGGACTGGAACGGACTGGAATGGGATGGAATGGGAAATGGACATGGACGACTGAGCTAAACACAGCCAACTGTATTGGACAGTGACGAATGGAATGGACATTGACGACGTCACTCTAGATTGAGTGGCGGCTAGGTTCTTACGGATGGCAGTATGCTTGTTTAACAATGTTCCAATTAACTGTTAGGTAAATGAGCGGTTGGATCGAGTAGATAGCTGGAAAATCCCCTGTTCAAAGCCTGGATGACTGGATGGTTTAATTAGGGCCAGTTATCGAGACAGCTTAATTACCTAACTACCCAAAATTAACGGCTCATGTGATTTAATTAATTTTATCGATGAGCTGAGCCAGAAGCAACATTTTAACGTTGGAGCACAAGGTTACGTGAAATACCTGCTAGGAGCTTTTAGCTTCCTGATACGTTTTCTTGTCGATCTTTATCCAAAGTTGTCATTTTATTTATATAGTCTTATGTTATTTTATTCGCGCCTGATCTTATGATGTTTACACTAATTCTTGGATAAAACGCGGCTGCCAGTCAGGTCAAGGCCTTGTATTAGTGAAACGGCCAATTTCCTCTATCATTCACGATCATTTTTAGATCAAACCACTCCAAATACCCGTCCTCTGGGTACCGACATTCCACATTTACATCCCTAAATGCGTGGTGTATTAAACCAAACTGCCGGTCCCAAACGCTGGTGTCCGCATCTGTACACCGGATGTCGGCCTATATGATCCCTCCCCGGGGGCATAGAAAACACATGCCAGCGCCGCCCGCCGGCCGGCGGTCTGCGCCAAGAGGTCATTGGTCTCCTGTCTTCCCCTCCCTCCCCCTCCCCGCTCCCGACCGCGTCCCAGGGTCGCACGCCGCCCGCCGCGGGCCAGGACAGGACGGGACAGTTTCGTCCCGCTTGGCAGGCGGACAGTGGGGAAAGGAGCTACTTAGCACTAAATGGTGAACAAAGCAGCCGATGATTTGACAAGGGATGAAATTACAGGTTCCTTCTGGGGGGTGGGCGATTGAACGGATGATGATATGCTGAAGGTGGGGGAAGGGATGGAAACGTTTGAAGGAGGTGTCGAAATGTGAAACGGTTGTGTGGTGTAAATGTAATAAGACATCATACAAAGGGTTTTGAATGATGACGCTTAAAATCAGGTCAGTTTATTACCGATATCTATAAATCAAACATTAAGCGCAAATGACGTTCGCCCGTAATAAGGCTCTTTAAAAAAAAAAAAATCGTGCAAAAAGGGTGATAAGATGTTAACCGATAACACGGCTTTACAGAACCCCATACAGATGACAGGTTATAATATACACATTCCCAACTCAAGAATAAAAATACTCACTGGGCTTCTTCGCCGGCCACTCTTCAAAGCCGAACTTTTCCTGCTCGAAGGCCTGTCCTCCGGCAGCCAGGATCCAACGGATGGGCTCCCCACGGCCCTTGCCGTCAAAATACACCAGCTTCAGAGACGGCATCTTGGTGGTTGGACTGGAGAACAAAAAGAAAATGTCATACTTCAACAGTCAGATGGTTGACGAAACACATGAGCCCTGAAAGGAAAGAAAACGAACGGTTCATTACGTTGAAGTGGGTGAAGATTGATGCAAGATAGCGAGTTATCATTGGATCTAAAAAGCTGGGAATATTTTGTGAAGTGTTGAATTCATTCCTGAATATTGATACACTATACTGAAAGTAATTATTACTTCTGGTTAAACACTGCTCCAAATTACATTAATGAAACTCGTTAAGTTAGCCACTTGACATTGGTAAAATTGAATCGGCGCGACTGAAATCAGGACTTGTTTACAAGATTACCAGACCATGTAACACACATGCGGGTACAACACACATACTAGGAACAGACAACAGTGGTAGTTAGTACTTACAGGCACGCGCACACTATCTGAACTACACCGTAAATGGAGTGATAACACGACCTGTAACTGCTATCAAGCCGCCGGAATGACTGCGTGTGCCGATAGGCAGGTCAGAGCTCAGTGTTTATCTTTTATCGGTTGTATTTGTGCCGCCACACATGCTGCCATTCGAGTGTACCCATTACACATGTGATTGGGAAATCACATGTGTGCCCGGCAGCGGACCTGGCTGATAACTCAGTGGTGGGGAGGGGTGGGGAGGCAGGGGGCAGGGAGGGGAGGGGGTAGCAGATGGGGATGAGAGGGAGCTAGATCGAAACTGGTCGACAGCTCTGCAAACAAGCCCCAGCCAACGGGAGATTGAGTGTTGTTTGCATATGCTCATGACGAGGCTAGGGCTCAACTGGACGCTTTGACATGGTGATAGAGCCGAAACGGTGGCCATTGGAATGAAAGACAGTCTAAAGGGAAGCAAAGACGGTAAAGACAGACAGTGCACTAATGTTTACCAACTTGAGCGGGTATGGCCAAAAACAAACATCGTGCTCCGTGGGGGCTTTGTGCAAGCTAATCGTCTGTGGGAAACGGCCTGAATAATAATTATGTTCGCACTTTATAGCCCCGAGTTGAGCATGGTACTGCGTACACAAAATGAAATTAAAATTAAGCAATCAATTTCACACGAGGCACCCTAACTGGAACGTATGTAAAGCACACATGCTATTTGATTTTTCATCGAATGAGCTTAATGTTTAAGAAACATATCTTTTTAGAGACATCAAGTAATTACCCTTTGAACTATATTATAACATAGCTTGATTATGCTCGCTAATATTTCCAAGTTCATAGCACGGCATTTGCTCTCCCAGTAACTAGTAACTAGTAACAGTGACAAGTAACAGTAGCTGACTAAAGAAACAATAAAGCAACGTTAAGTAACAGTAGTAAAAGACATAAAACCGCGTTCATGAGGTTGTGATCATTATTCAAGTCAGACCGGTTTCGTTCCACAGTGAGAACATCTTCAGTGACAATATAAACAGATATGTAAGTTACATGTTTTGATGGGATGATTACCCTGACACAATATCGAAATTATTTGCACACACATATGCACACATGCAAAACTCAGTAAGTACACTTCTTCCAGGTGGAGAATTGTTCTACTTAATGATGACGACGCGCGACGGTGATACAAATGCACAGTGCACATGAGAGCAGTTGCACACCATTGGGTACACACATCATAGAGCTAAGCGGTGACATTGAGAGGATATGCCGATGAAATGTCGTTTATTTTTGGTCGCAACCGAAAGATGTATAGTGATTCTAAAATTCTTAAATCAGGGAACGAGCTGTTCGTACCCAGAATTTCAAAATTATCAATCGTAAACGGAGCGTCACATGATAACGCATGATCTCTAATGGACGAAACTGCTGGGGTTGATGACATCAGTCCGGTACGAGGAGATCTGCCTTGGTGTTGAGCCACTCTGGTGAATAAACGTTGATACGTGGAACCAACGTATGACGCCTGGCATGAGGCGCAACTAAATTTGTAAATGACACCAGAGCGACTCGGCTTGGGCAGTTTGTCCTTGTAACGGAACAATGTTCCAATCGTGAACTGGTTACGCAAAACTACTTTAGGGTTCAGATATGGATAATATTTCGTTAATAGGGACACGACTTCACGATGCATCTTAAGCGATTGATCACCATAGAAAGGTAATACAAAGTATTTTTCCAGCCTTTTAACTGTAGCTACGGTTGGGGCTGGACTGAACTGCTTCTGTAGGAAGTTCCGAACTGAAAAATCTACAAGTCGCTTTGGGAACCCATTATTGCAAAAGAATGACGTTAAAAACTTCACTTCTAAATCGAACAATCTGTAGGTTGAACTGATCCGAAAGGCACGAAATATGGCTGATTTCACAATTGCCCTCTTTATGAGCATTGGAATAGAGCTAAAGAAGCTAGTTCCAAGGCCAGTGAAAGTTTTCTTTCTGTAAACTGAGGTTTCAAAGCCACTAGCTGTTCGTTTTACATATACATCAAGAAAAGAGATCATGCTGTTAGTCTCCGTTTCTTTCGTAAATTTCATTCTTGGGTGCTGAATATTTAAGTAGTTGAGAAACTTGTCAACATGTGAATGATGCTCGAAAATCATAAAACAATCATCGACATATCTTCTAAAGTAGACGGGACGGTATTCTCGAGGACAGTTATCAAGCCAGTTCTTCTCATGATGACACAAGAATGCGTTAGCAAACGTAGGGCCTAACGGTAGACCCATTCCCACCCCATCAACCTGTTTGTATAACTTCTGGTCAAAGATAAAGTACGAATTTAGTACTGAAATCTCAAGCAAAGACCTAAAACAGTTCTTAGCTATCCCTGCTACCGTTGAGCAGTTCCGAAATAATGACTCTGTGCAGATATCTATGGTTTCTGTAACTGGTATGTTCGTGAATAAACTTTCAACGTCGAAACTAGCCATAAACATGCCCTCTTTAACCTCAAGTTGCTGAATGTCATTTACGAATTGGTAACTATTTTGCACAGTATACGCGTTCACGGTGAGGGGAGCCAAAATCGAAACCAAATATTTGGCAAGTTTAAACGTAGGCGTCCCACATGCTGAAAAAATGGGTCGCAATGGAACAAGCATCTTATGTACCTTAGGGAGCCCGTAGAGAACTCCTGGGACGGAGCCGGACGCGAATAAGTCGCTGTACAGTTCCTTCGAGATCATACCCAATTTCTTCATTTTACCCAACAACCTATTAACTTTATCTTCAACTTGTAACATGATTTTGTGTATGGAACCTGACTGAAGCGATGGCTTATCAACAGAGTCGCTTATCAAGCAAAATTTCGAGTCATCAGCTAAAACAGTGGACATCTTTTCAACGTACTCACTCCTATCGAGAATCACGACACCCCTACCTTTGTCCGGCTTGGTGACAACAATAGACGGATCGGTAGCCCACTCTCGAAGTGAGGCGACATCTTCTTTCGAGAAAATTGAAGAGAAGACTTTGGAAGACTTGAAGCCATGAAAGTGTTTATGACAAATATTTCGTATCTTGGTCTTGACATCTTGGAAGGTGAAACGTTGTGGAAGCGGTAGCTTGGATACGGACAGAACTAGCTTTTCGAAATGTAAAAAATAGTTATAGAAGTTCAACTTCCACACTGGTAGTTTGAACTCCAGGCCGAAGGCGAGGAGGAACTTGATTCTTCTCGGTACTGGTTTTGACGATAGATTAAAGATGACTTTTTCCGGGTCACAGGGCTGACAGTCACCATGAATTCCGATGCGCTGCAACTTCTGCAAGTGAACATTTGGGCAAGTTTGGTCTTTTACTAAAGTTTATTCTCCTTCTAAAACCATCAAAGGACAAACTACATAAGTAACAGTAAAGTAACGTATACAGTAGCGGTTAAGTAACAGTGACTAGTAAGTCGGCACTACGTTCTGCGCTGCTTCGCTCTATGACAAAAAACTCTCGCCCCAGACGAAATCTGTCCGCGTCGGTCTGTTTTTGCAGATGGTCAGGACTCAGGACAGACCGTTGGTGGTTTTTGTCGCGGTCTGCTCCCCACAACTGTCGCTGAAAGGACTAACAAGTGTGAAACGAAACCGGTACGTTTCCGTCCGACCGACAGCGCCTCTGATTGGTGAGTGATGGTTAGAGACATGGGTAAGACTCTTTTTTTTCTGAAAATGAAAACAAAAATAAAATATTTTGTTTTTGATACGGTACAAAAATGGTGATCAATGCTTACCTACCGTTGTGTCTAAATGAGTTGGTAAATTCACTAGCCATTATGTGGGCATTGATGTGGGCTTTGAGCTGAATATTATTTTTACTGTCAGTTTTCTTATTTCAAAGGTACGCACTACGCAATCTTTAAAATCTTACGCATCTGAAGAGAAGGAAATCCAGTATACAGGTATGTTTACCCCCCCCCCCCCATTGAGATGAGTCTGAATAGAGCAAAGGAAGTTATGTGGCTACTGGCTAAGGGCTAAAACATGGAGAAGCGACGAAAGGCTGTGTTCGTGTTCGTTTTCCTCGACTCTCATTTCCACGTTCAATACTGCCGATGGTTTTCTCTGCAGTTGTCATGGCAACGGCGTGTTCTTCAACATATTTAGCACATTAGGCCGCCTGCACCAGCTGTGATAAGTATAGGACTTAATTACCATGGCAACGGCTCAATAGGTGGAAATCTACAGCGACGTCGAGTGCAGCATTGCTGGGACAAATGTGTGAAGCTTATTATATTAATATTAATATCGATTGATATAATGTTTTCTTTCTTTTTCATTGTTTTTTTTCGCATTCTTTGTTGATTTCCTCATTTTTATTCATTCCATTCGTTTCCGCAACCTAGAAAAATGTCTAGAAATTTAAAAATCACATGCCTTCCCTTCTTCCCTGCAGAGATACGTTGTCTTTCTGTAAACCTGCTCAGTTTCGACGATTTCATGCTAACGACTAACGTAATACCTCAGAGGCAAACACCGTGGGGGAAAGGGAGGATGCTGGTCGGACCCCCCTCCCCCCAATGATCCATCACGCGTGTGACAATGAAGAGGAATTCGCCCGTCTCTCCCTTTAACCCGCCCCGAGGTCAGTCAACCCATGCGGAGAGGTCAACCCGACCCCAGTTCACCGGCGATGAATATTAACTCGGAGTTTTCTCAAGTGGCTCATGTTTGCAAGGCGTAGCAGAGGCGCTAGCAACAAGCCGGGACCAAATATGAGACTGAAAGGAGCGATCACCTGAGAAGATATGAGAAAATGGTTGTTGGTTTGTTCGGTCAGAGTGTGTAGCGCGTTCACTGGCGTACGGCTTCATTGATTACGAGCTTTTCCAGTGGTGACACGATTCTGATTTGAATCCGTATACGGTGCAATGCTACCGTACAAAAGGTAGTATTGCACATAACCTTTTCACTGTTTTATATGAATGTGTTTCTGCCAACTTATCAGTTTTGTTTTCGTTTATGTTTACAAACTCAGTCACCCGAAACTATTGCTGATTTGTACATCCATTTATTTACCAGATGAGATGCAGATGCTGACGGGCTTGTTGCTTTCTAAAATACTTACGCACAATGAGTAAAGTAAATTTTAATTGATTTTGAGGCTTATTAATAGCTAATTTCTACTGAGTAGGGGTCCCGCAAAGACAGCCTCTGATTAACCCGGCGGCCGCTGGGCCTCCGCGCCACCCGCCGGCCGCTGGGGGGGGGGCATAAAGTTGCCCCCCCTTTACTTCTGCGACGATATCGTCGCAACGCGAAGAGATAGAGAAGCGAAACTTTGCACACATCTTCCTGAATACCTAGCCGAGGTTGTGTCCAAATTTGGTGTCGATCCCATTTGAAATGACGTCACAGTGACGTCATAAGTGAAATTATAGATTTGCGACTCTCATATTCCTCACGATACATCACATATATGGGACCGAATATAAAGGGCCGATTATTGGTCAGAAACTAGATGGAAGTGTAGTAAGATGTTTTAGGATGACAGCAGGTGCTGTCTAGTTCATTTACAGTCGAGTTTCATGCTCAGCGTCATCAGAAACGGTCCATATCGGAAAACGACAAAACTTTATGACGTCACTGTGACGTCATCTTAGGTGCTACAACCACCAAACTTTCCTCAAACATTGCCTAGGTATTCATTTGAAGCTATTCCAAGTTTCACGTTCGTAGCTCATCAGGTTTCTGAGATATTTCACAAAACGTAAAGGGGGGGCAACTTTATGCCCCCCCCCAGCGGCTCGTGGGTTAAAAATGAGCCTCAACTAAAAGTGAAGTCGCCATTCAACATACTAATTTTATCGAACATCTTTACCTGTTTAACGACGTTAAAAACAATCTCCCATGTTTCCGACCCATATTTTTAACCCCCTCCCTCTCCTCTATCTCTCGGTCTCTCACCACATCCCGCCTTCTCACCACCACCTCTCTCACCCGCCCAGCTCACCTGGCTTCGACCGGAGCTGACGAGCGAGATGAGCACACACTACCCATGTGAGAGAACGACTGCGGTGGAGACCGACCCTCGGCGGCGGCGGCGGCGGCGGTGCCCGGGGCGGTTGGCATACCGCCGCCGCCGCCGCCGCCGCCGCCGCCGCAGCCGCCGCTGCTGCGTCGTCATGCGCCAGCGCGCGATGACGAGGCGGCCGTGTGAGCGGTGACGCCTCGAAAGTACCGACTGAGCATGATAAGGCAAAAATTGCGCGTGTAGGCGACCAGGATGCGTGGGGATTGCGCCATTGAATTTGAGGAGGGGAGGCAGGGAGTCCGTTTTCTTGTTAAGGTATGTGACTGGGTGCGCTTTCTTACATGTCTACCAGTGTCGGTAACGGTCAAATTATATATTTCAAATTGATTCAACTCTTTCGGCGGAAAGATATCCAGTGCCCCGCTGGGCTATTCAGCCATACGCGCCCTGCTGGGGGGGGGGGGGCAGATTCTGCCCCACCTGTCTAACTTCCGAACCGATATGGTCGTAGAAAGACGGGGAAAACGGCAATCGAAAGCTCTCAACAAGGCGGCAACAACAAGGCCCAACTCTTTTTGCTTAAGTAGGTCAGAGGTCAGGTCAAGGTCAGGTCAAGGGTACAAAATGCAAGTTTCTACAGTATCGGCCTTGCACCGTAGTTGCCGAAGAATGGAGTCATGGACTGAGACTGATTGCCCAAAACGTGTTCTTAGGCTACCAAGACAATATTCGTTGCATACAATATCATTCAAAGGCCAAGGTCAAGGTCAGGCCAGGTCAGGTCAGGTCACTAAAATCAAAATATAGAAAAGGGCATGTGCGACACATGTTCTATGGGTCATTTTATTCATAGAATTCAATTGGCACACTCAATAAGTGATATGGACCACCTCTGGATGAATTTCAGGTCGAGGTCAGGTCAGGTCAGGTCGAGTGAGTTCAAATTTTGAAGTTGGTTGTTAAGGTCTAAAAAGGTGTCTATCTGGTGTAGTTTTTCACGGCGAATCGAATAGTGCTATTTTATTTCCGTACAAGGTCTAGAACTTTCAATAAAATCATTGAAAAAAAAAATTGTTGTGACGTCATAAAATTTTGAATAACTCCCACATTTTTGAAACAATTCGTCTGAAAACTGGTATGTAGACCACTTCTCCGACATATATTCCGGTTTTTCGATGCACTCAAAATTTTGGATTTCATAATTATTTTCCCAAAAAAGTTAGTTTTTTTAAAGAAAAAATGGGCCAAAATCCAAAATTTTCAAAAAACGAGATACCCATTTGTGATTTGATAGACAAAGTAGAATCACGTATAACCTTTTTTTGTTACGTCTTGATTCCTTTAAAAAATGAAGATGTTAGCGACGTTTGAAATTTTGCCGTTTTTGAGGCGAAAATGGCGAACATGACCTCACTAAAACGTCATTTTCTAAAAAAAAAAAAAATCCGACGGACTTCGCTCAATTTTTCAGGGAACGTGTCAAATTGATGTATGGTAAGGTACTGAAAGTTTGACGTCGCTGGCGTAACGCGTTTAGAAGTTAATGGCGAAAAACGGGAGGGGGGGGGGCAGATTCTAACCTTCCCCCCCCAGCGGGGCGCGGGATATGTCATTAGAGTGAATGGATATGGGATCTCACTCCTTTGCCAGATCGATAGGCGTTATCACAAGTGTATTCGCGGCCATTGGGGCGACGTAAGAAAAGAAGAAAACAACTGGCCCCAAGAACTTTAAATTATCAAATAGCATGCACCTTTTCCTTGATATGTAGAGAATTTACCATTGATTGTTAGAGAAAATTGCATTTAAAATCTTCCATTTATGCTTTTTTCATCGTTTGCACAGTAGGTATGTTCTTTTACTAAGCTAGAAACACTATTTAGAAATAGTTCCCGCATCGTCAAGAACAATAAGGAAGGCTTGAAGTGAATACAATAATCTAAACGGTTTCGTAATCCATGTGAAGACACTTCTAAAATTGCCTGTAGAAATATTAACCCTATTCCTGGCGGGCTCCGCCGGGACAAGAAACTGGCGGGAGGGGGGCCGATTCGGCCCCCCCCCCTGAGATCTCGAGAACGAAGCAAGATAGCGACAAGCGGTAAACGGCATCGGATACGCATGGACAAGGTCTACAATTTTTACTAAGGTCATTTTCAGGTCAGGTCAAAGATGACGTCACAGGGGTCGAAAAAGTCAAAATGGCGGCGCTAGATATGGAGAGAGTTTTTCTCAAATAACTTTCGAATTAGTCAAGATAGCAACAGACTAAGGGCATCATCGTGATCCTCTCGTCAATCCGCATCGAATGATATATATGTTGACCTCGAAAGGTCAAGGTCAAAGGTTGACCTCAGGTCACGTGACCTCGAGGTCATCATGTATATCATTCGATGCGTCTTGACGAGCTGAACACAATGAGACCATCCACGCGTCTGTATCTTGTTCCTGTACGGAGTTATTGGCCAAAAACCTTTGGTGACCTTTGATGACGTCACATGACCTCACAGCTGCCCAACAGCAAAACAGACCTCAAGGTAGTGAAGGTTGATCGTATATGAAGTCATGTATGGTATATGGGGCCATTCCGACCCGTTTTAGTGGTAAAAACAGGGAGTTGATTTTTCCCCCATTGACTTATAATGGGGAGGTCGCGAAATTGACCTGACCTTAGGTCACCGATATCAAAATTCCGAGATATACAAATTGCACATACTGGTACCCTAACTAAAGCCTGAAGAGAAGAAATTGATCGGTCAAAAACTCTAGCTCTGGCGTGATTGCAAACTTTTCTGAGGTAGGGTCACCAAACCGCCTCTGGTAACCTGACCTGAGGTCAGATCAACTCAAAATTTTCAGACATGTTGCGTAGAAGCCTTATAGGAAAAGTCAGAAAATTTGAGCTTCCTAGCTCAACGCGTTTGGGAGAAATAACCAAAAAACCTCAGGGGGGGGGGGCTCCTGAGGCCCCCCCCCCCCCCGCCAGGAATAGGGTTAAAGGCAAAAGTTCAACTTTTTCACAAGACGGATGGCTATAAAGTATAAACCTATTCAACGTGTGACAACTCAGCCGGTATATCGTCGCCTACAGCCCAGCTTTCCCTAGTGACCGATAGAGGCGCTGCTATCGATGTCCGCCCGTGCCGCCTAACGTATGTGTTACGAGTATCGTATTTTCTCTATGGGACTGTCCGATTTGACAAAGTTGTGATCAATGGGGGGGGGGGGGGGGCGTAGGGTAGCTTTGTTTACTTGACGCTAAAACGACTGTATATAACAGCGAATTTGGGCATAAGCTCCTTTGCATTCCAAAATATCGATTTCGCTTCACTGGGCATTTGGGCAAATACGTCTGGAAAGACAATTGGTTCATGAAGTGGCTGGAATATTTTCCTAGTTAGTTAACGCATTCCATTGTGTTAGTTTTGTACGAAGCAACTGGCATTGGAAGCTGGTCTGAGAAAAGTCTGCTATTCTCTACCGTTAAATAGTAAAGAAGTTCGTTGCTTCAGCATCATAGCACATACTTTCGAGGTTCAAACAGTGATCCATAATTATAAATGAATTATTCAGTAATAGGTCCACACAGTAGGCACAGCATTTCTTTTCCATAACTGCAACGCACATTTAACATTTTCGTCAGGGAGAAACTTGGCCCGTACGGGCAGTTTACCGTCCCCATTCACGCCGGCATACCACGGGGCTCATCTTGAAAGCGCAAAGTTACGGTCAGGTGCGTGATGTATTGCAAAGTTACGGCTGGGTGCGTCACCTGCACGCTGCACCCATGGTGCCATAGTATGTACTCCATGGCAGATAATGCCCGAGTTGCCTCGCACTTTGACCCTTGTCCCTTGCTAGCTGATCACATGACGCATCACAGTACAGGAAATAACCCATAACGTCTTGATCCGATATGATAAAATGGGCATGAATTGTTATCACATCGTGGTTTACAGATACCGGGTCCACTAGGCTTGTTAAATGGGTAAGTCTGGGAGCTAGTGTCACTCCGGGTGCACGATTTCAGTCTTCACCGGTCACACAGTGCGGTGGGGCGGGATTTCGGCAATTGTGTGCGAAGAGTTGTCTTACCGAGGCAGTGAGGCGGAGTGTCTCACTGAGGCAGCAAGGCTGGGTGTCTCATCGAGGCAGCGAGTCGCGGTGCGTCCCTGATCTCACGGAGCCCACAAGAGCACCGCCGGTGTCCTTTCTTTTCTGCGCCGCGGCCGATCCTCAAATCGAAGAGACGATGGACTGCAACGGTATGTCACACCGGGATGGAGGAAGCCACCGCTCTCCACCCTGTGCCCGTACGGACGACCATAATACAACAAACAGTCCACAAGAAGATCGCCAAAAGTGGACAACAAAGGATAAACAAAAGGCTTCGGGGGAACCGGAAGATCCACCAAAGCTTGACCAGGAAAGAGAGCCGGCAGAGAGGGAACAGGAAGAAGAGTCCTCTGAAAGCAGACCGACAGAAGATACTGCTTCCGAAATGGACTCTGATGGAAAGCCTGATGGAAAGTCGCCTAGAAACACTTCTTGGAGTCGAGCACTGCCCTCAAGCTGCCGCCAGTCGTGAATTTCAAATGAACCGCGCCCTGCCGAACTCGCTTAAGCTAAAAACCGTAGGTTTAGGGATTCTACCGTATCCTACACATTATCAATGTACGATGCAGGCTGGTGAATGTTTGAATTTATCAGTCTCGCTGATAAATGCATCAATCTCGCTAATCAATATAGCAATCGCGCTGATGAATGTATCGCAATTAAGTCCACGTTATTAGGGATCTTTGTACTATTCACTTGGTTTTTCTGATTGACTTGATTGAACTGATCGGTAGAAGACGAAAATGATGCCTACTCGGGATGTGAAACAAGTCGGTATAATAATGTTGGACTGCAATGCTTCTGGTGATTGCTGAATAATTAATCGTTGTAATATGGCAAATGCTCGCGCTCGCGTATGTACATGTTCATGCTCGCGCGAATGTAGGTACATGCACGCGCGAAATGTATAGTCGACTACAGAATGATGTTCCACTTTTCACAGGCAATTATGTGCCTGGAGTGATAGGCTGTGCCGCATCGCATCACCCGGGCTGAGTTCACAAATTATAGCTTTGCCCCAATGCTCACAATCGACACGCTCAATTGCGTGATAAACGGCACAACTTAGCGCTCCGGTCAACTGATAGCTTCTGAGGAGTGGAACATCATTCTGTAGTCGACTATACATGCACGCGAAATGGGTACTTCTCCCTGCTACCCTCTATCCCCACCGACAGAGAAGTTTACTGCCCCAGCTTTATCTGCCCGTACCTATTGCAGATCTCTAAAACGGTGCATATGCGTCAAAATGATCTCGCAATCAACAGCATCTACTTCTTCTACAGGTGATACTGATGCCTTTTGGGTGCTGTGTGGAATGCTAATCCTGCAATTGTTATGGAATCACAAAATACATTATTACGATACCCTCTATCTGCAAACCGGACAAATATGCTTTCGGTTGTTTATGTCGGCGAACCTTATTCTCGACATATCCGTGCGATTTCAACATATAATCACATTGTTACACTATGAAAACATTACCGGAGACGAAATAATCATTTTGAAGAATAGCGTGGCATTTGTTACCTATGCATTACAAATTACAATGCACATTACCTTACACATTTTATGGGCACCGATGAACTCTGAAGTCCGGTCGCCCTATAATCACAAATCATTAATTACATTACACGTACCATACAACGATGATAATTCAGCTTAGCGCGAAATATTCTTGATCGAATCGGTGCTGCTCAGTGGCCCTTCCCTAAACCGAAAACATAATGCAGCAAGTAATGTGCTAAATATTTGCGTTCCGCTGTGTTTCAGGTCCGGTCGTATCAACCTCGTCCGCGGTCCGGCTGCCGGCTGGTTCTACGCTGTGGTTCCTCGAGGAAGACACCAACGCAAAACCGACAGTTTATCCGGTGTTCCGCAGGCTTCTGCGTCAAACTGAGCTAGCAAGGCTGGCTACATGGGCAGAGCGGCAGCTCACAGGTTTGGCTGTCTAGTGGGTATACCGACATAGAAGATAGGTAACCACTTAAACTGCTGTTCTTTAGGTATAATCCGTCGAGCCTTATTCAAACTTTCCTAAAGCTGATGGCTGTCTCTGCTATGTTGAAGCTCGTGCTTTCAGTTTCATGCCGTAACTCGTAAGGCCACTAATTTCGTTATGTGTACATAGTGCCGTACAAACGGTTTCAGATTAGGATCTATTCTTAGGGGAAAAACGACCATTCGCTTATGCGCACTATTCCCTTTTAATTGCTATCTTATCGTTTTACCATTATTGCCTTCTAATTTCTCATATGGCGGCCAGAAGTCCCTTAATTAAATCCGACACTGGCAGCCCCAGATTCTAGGATGACGAGGCCAGGGTCATCTCATTCCGGCTTCAACACTGCCCGCTACACTGTCGGTGTCGTTAGTCGCGTTTGCATAGCATTTTTGACGAGGGGCTCTAGCTCGTTTATTTGGCAATAATTTCGATGTAGCAGTCTTCAACTATTTAGAGGGGATCATTTTGTAAATTGTTAGCACCATTGGCATCTTTTGCAACATCACGGACTAAGATATAAGCTTGCAACAAACCCTATGTAAACGCGTCTGTTGACAGGTCATTGGGATACTTTGCACCTATCAGTATCTATGGAGAGTCACCGCCTCAGCTGAATGCATTGCGTGCAGCCTGCTGTGCAGGAAACGAGCAATGCTTGACGACTCCCACTTCCTCTGTTTTTCCCATAGAGCAACCTACAGAACGAGGCGGAGCGCTCGCCGCTGCAGATGGCGCCACCGGGGCTGGCGAGCGACCTCAAGCAGCTGGCGCCGCCCTCGGTGGAGCTCACCGCTGGCACAGATGGCAGCACCGTCGACTGGTCACCGGCGTCGGTGTTTCTCGAGCCGCTGAACCGCCCGGCCTGCACTGTCTATCACATTCACGCCCATCTATCATAAGTTATTAGTGCCCTCGGCGGAGCCCACCGGTAACATAGATGGCAGCACCATCGCTAGAAGACCTCGACGGGCGTGGCGGTCCTTGTGAAATGTGAACTATATAATATAGTGTAGTGAGCATCACGAGCGTGCTACTTACCAGCATACTGCCCGACTCACTTCTCTACCAGCTCAGTACCCAGTACTACTGTCTGTCAGTTCCGAGGATTAATAAGAACTCGGAGCTTTGACGTGATCGCCGTTTTTGTCACAAATCTGATGTCGTGAAGATGATTGGCGATACTTGATGATGCTGTGCCGATCTCAAGCGATATTGTATTGTCGTTCACTATTCCCTTTTAGCTCGAGGGAGAGGATATTGAGTTGAAATGGTGGGTATGACATGAGGCAAGGGCCTCATATATACTGTAAAGTGAATTCATAGGCATCGAAGGATGCGCAGCGCAGTTGTTCGCTTATTTGATCCCAGTTTGTGTCACTGGCAGTGCATTTCGAGCATATGACGCGATGCATCATGTGCTACGCGATAAGGGCATGTTCGATATTGCTATCTGCCGAGTTTGTTATCAGTCCGTACTCTAAGCGTGTTGTTATGTTGGTTGTGTGAATGTGGCATGAATATGGTTTCGGGGCACGCGCTGATATGTCCAGTCAGTTCCCGAGAACAGATTCAGTGAGCGCTGACCGCAACTAGATACTCGTAGCGCAGGCATCGAAGTCGTCTGTCTCATCTCATCACCTGTCGCTGTCATATAGAAACCGTCGTGCTCGGTGTCATCTCATCATTTGTCGCCATTTTGTCGCTCTCTGTTGTTGGAAACAGTGCCCTGGATGCTGGTATGAAAGTTTTTAGCGAATATAATGGCCAATAAAACGCACATGAGCCAAATGTCTCGATGGAGTTTGCTGAATTGGGCCTTCCGCCGAGGTAGAAATGCCGGGGAACACTGAAAACAGCGATATAAAGATGGCAGTTAGTCGAAGAATAGAGGTCTCTGGGACTCGCAGGACCAGACTAGATGGCAGCACAGAAGGCTAAACGGCTGAAAACACGCTCCAGAAACCCAGAGCTTCGTCCATAAGCCGCACCAAACCATGTATCGATGCCGCTATAATACGGTCTAATTGTAATGCGCTTGAAAGTGGGCGGAGCCTAAATAGCCCTCAAACTGAGATCGGTATAAGGCACTTCCAGGCCCCCAACGGGTTTACCCTGGTGGCCGAGTGGATAGCGTGACGTCAGCATGCATTTTAGACTTTTGAAGGTTTGGGGTTCGAGACCCGTTTATGACGGAAAAATTTATCGTAAGTATGGGTGTTTCCGGGTCTCGAACCCAAAACCTCCGAAAGTCTAAAATGCATGCTGACGTCACGCTAACCACTCGGCCACCAGGGCAAACCCGTTGGGGTACCTGTGAGCGCATTATAACGATCTCAGTTTTAGGGCCAATTTGGCTCCACCCACTTCTTCCCCATCCCCACGCCTTCTTTGGTGACGTAGGGACGCATCGCCGGGAATAAAGTCGCGTTTCATTGGTCGTTTGAAAACTGATCACTGTCCCTGAGCAGCTTTTCGTCTCGTATCAGTCTCGTATTCTCCTTGCTCTTTGTCGAAGGTAATTCTCACGCGACACGCAGCCCACCTCCCTCCGATCCATCTCTAAAAGAGGCATTAGAACTTCACGCGTTTATTGAGACAGTAGTCAACAAACACAAATATCAAATGGTTTCTCTAGCAAGGGGGAGGGGGTGTCGCTGCATAGACTGAACATTCTCGAAGTCGGGGGGGGGGGGGCGCCTCGGGCAAGGTCAGACAAGGTCAGTGCTGCCCCGCCGGGTGGCGGACGGGGCGGCGCCGGCGGCAGTCGGCCCCTGGCAGCTAGACCGGCCCGCCGAGCCGATTGACCCCGGCGATGACCTCTGATGGCCGCGGGCGGTGACAGCCGCCGATCTGGGCCGTCTGGGAGCGAGTGGAGACCGGAAAGGGGTGGGGAAGCTAAGGGGAGGGGAGGAACAGGACAGGGAGGGGGAGGGTGCCACGGATTGAGGAAACGACTACAGGGAAGACTGGCCCCGCACGCAGGGAGCGACCTTACGCTTACGTAGCGGTTACACAACAGTGCAAAGGATTGAAGAGACATCGGAAAAAGTGAGACAATACACACTGAGCGGACAATATGATAGGGCACTTATAAAGTTTTCTTTTCATTTCTTACAAAATTATACAAATAATGATGATACAGAGCAGTGGACAGTTTTGATAAATATCTATAAAAAAACAACAGCCCCACAACCTCATACTACCAACCTAAGCGACATGGAAAAATACATAAGATCATTACAATACAGAGCATTGCTTCTAAAGTCGACCCGACATCAGTCTCATCGCTAATCCAACCAAGATAATAGGACGGATATCAATTCAAATTCATTCGTTGTCTCAAAATGCTAAAGACGAGCACTACGGCCGGTTTCAGTACACCAGCCTGACATTTTATCCACAAACACCGCAATATTCTAGCTTCTTAATGTTCTAGACAAGTCTCTGGTCCTAAATAACTGCCCAAATATGGCTTCGTCGAGCAAGTCACCGAACATTGTACATGGTTCACATTTGGAGAAGTCAATGTTCTAGAAAATAAATAGCGCATAATGGAGCGTAAAACATCGAGGCGTTTAAAGAACTCGTTGATACAGCCATCACAGCGAAAAGCGAGCAAACGAATAGATTACATACGAGCAAATCCAGGATGCAAGACAGAGAAAGGACAATTATGAACAGAAAATATGTCGAAAGGCAATAACTCCTTCATTCTTCTGCCTCATCGCTTATTAAGTTGTTGCGGTAATTACTGGGCTAATAATTGATGTAATGCAGATAATTCATCATCAAAAGCTAGACGCACACATTTGCTTTCTGCACCTCTCGTTCTCTATTAATTTCTGCACATCTTTAAATTTATAAGTCGCCCTTCATTCACTGCAGCCGCATCTCTTACCGGAATTCATCGCAATCTTAAATCTACATAGGTGGTATTCAGGGTTCTGCGACACCTGAGCGAGCGTCGTTTCAGCGAATGACATTTGAGCGAAGCCTTTTCAGCGATTATCAATTTAAGCGATTGACTTTTTCAGCGATTGTCAAGTCGGCGAATTCAATCACAGCGATTATCAAGATAAGCGAGGACCAGAATCAGCGAAACCAGATTGAGCGAATATATGGAGGTCAATGGGGACCAATTGAGCGAACACAGTTACAGCGAAACCGAACGCGACGGAAGTCAATCATTTGCTACTTTGCGGGAATTCTTGCCCTTGGAATACCCGCTTGGTATGCGTCATGCTTCAAGCTGCGCGCGGCCTTTTCTTCTAAGCTTGGAAACCACAACAATATCTGGCCTCATTCTGCAACTTTGATCTGGAAATGTGGAACGTGAGAGATAGGACGATGGAAGGAATGCCAAGGACCAATAATAAACTCGAGGGATGGCACAGGGGGATCCAGTCTTTGTTTCAGGGCCCTCACCCAAATATCTGGAAATTCGTACGGTGCTTGGGGCAAGAACAAATTTTACAACATGGGGAACTGATCCAAATTCAAGCGGGGGAATTTCGCGAAAAACAGCACAAGCAATATGAATCTCTGAACAAATGTTTGGTCATCATTATTGGCAAACAGCAGGTGTGTGTGTGTGTGTGGGGGGGGGGGGGGGGGAAATCGAGCCGCTGTAATTTTTTAGAAATGTGGCATCAAATTGGAGCTTAATGTCTGAACTTTGAACGTGACATCCGGCATCCAGTTCCGAATAACCATGAAAAGTTCCGGAAACATTCGTTGTACGAACGCTCACAAAAGAAAAAAAAATACACCGTTACGGGACGATGAAGTGTTTCGCTGAAATGACAGTCGCTCAAACTGTAGTCGACGAAAAAGATGTCGCTGAAACATAGCTTTCGCTTAAATTGATAATCGCTATATTTGATAATCGCTCAGTTTGATATTCGCTAAGTTGCCAGTCGCTGAAAATGGTTCGCTCGAATGACGTTCGCTCAAATGACACTCGCTAAAGTCGCTCGCACCGGGTATTCAGTGCATGCTCAACGATTGGTATTCATTGCATGCCCTCCAAACGGCAGTACTCCCAAAGTACTTGGTACGGCAGGCATTCATTGCAATGCCGATACACTTCCAGTCTCCAATCACAACGGGGTCACTATAGCCGGGATTCACTGCATCCCTTCTCATGCCGGTATTCACTGCAGGCCGCCCGCCGCGCCGGTATTCTCTGCAAGCTTGCCTCCGACCGGAATTCAGTATAGTTCTGACACCACCTCTGGCTCGGATTCACTGCAGACCCTGCTTCCTGCCGGTATTCACTGCAGCTCGGACACCACCTCTGGCCAGGATTCACTGCAGACCCTCCTCCCGCCGGTATTCACTACAGCTGCTCACACACCAGCTCTGGCCAGGATTCGCTGCAGACCCTCCTCCCGCCGGTATTCACTGCAGCTCGGACACCAGCTCAGGCCGGCCGTCTCTACCGACACTCAGCCGTCGATGGCGACTATCTGCGCCGGACTGCTGGGCGGCCGTCGGCGGCGGCGGAGGTACCCCCGGTAGTCGCTCTCGTGCCGGTACCACACCAGGGATTGTAGGTCCGAGAGGCAGAGTCGGAGAGGAGTACCGTCCCAGGGTCGCGTAATCGGCTGAAACGGGCAGACAGGTCCGAGTTAGACGGGAGTGAGTGAGTGAGTGAGAGAGAGGGAGAGGGAGAGGGAGAGGGAGAGGGAGAGGGAGAGGGAGAGGGAGAGGGAGAGGGAGAGGGAGAGGGAGAGGGAGAGGGAGAGGGAGAGGGAGAGGGAGAGGGAGAGGGAGAGGGAGAGGGAGAGGGAGAGGGAGAGGGAGAGGGAGAGGGAGAGGGAGAGGGAGAGGGAGAGGGAGAGGGAGAGGGAGAGGGAGAGAGAGAGAGAGAGAGAGAGAGAGAGAGAGAGAGAGAGGAGAGAGAGAGAGAGAGAGAGGAGAGAGAGAGAGAGAGAGAGAGAGAGAGAGAGAGAGAGAGAGAGAGAGAGAGAGAGAGCAGTGACAGCGGGAGCGATTTGCATTGAGTTTGAGTTTCGTACGGCTTGTCAATTAGGACTGGTGTCTCACAAGTTCTGTAAGCAGACATCATCCACGGTAACCATGCTGGCACATAGCTACCAAAAGTCTGCTGCTCTAACACTTCACAAACTGCTACAGCAACAAAACAAATAACCTGCTTCTTTTAAAAACGAGTTCCATGTAACTTTGAACACCTCACCATATTGTCGCTAAAGCTCTTGAAAGCAGGTTCATACGTTCAACAGCCCTCCCGTTACCTGTGTCTCCGTTATGACTATGTTGCCTGCCTCTCCGTTGGGACTATATTTCCAGAGTCTGTTGGGAATATGTTATCTGCACTCTGTTAGGGCCATGCTTCGTTACCTGTGTCTCCGTTGGGACTATGGTCCTTTACCTGCCTCTCCGTTGGGACTATGTTTCCCGTGTCTGTTGGGACTATGCGCTGTTACCTGTATCTTCGTTGGGACTATGTTTACAGTATCTGTTCGGGACTATACGCTGTACCTGTGTGTACCTGTAACTATACCTGTAACACGGGCGGGATACCTGGTACAATGACATGCTTGTGACCCCCACGGTCAGGTCAGAGTCCGGACGTCGCCGTTTTCTGTACTCTGCGGTGTCAGGGTACAACGAGCTGCCGGCGGACCTGCGCGCTCTTAGTCAGGCTCGATTCAAGCCGGCACTGAGGGAGCATTTGTTTGACCGCGAGCGAGCCACTTAGCTGTCCTAGTTAGCACACGTGATGAGGGTGAATGTGTGAATGATTGCGGTGACTGTTGTCATATCCCATTCGATTTGTATATGCACAACGACTTGGACATAGAATAGCCGTGTTTCCACGGACATGTCTGTAATGTGAAATAAATAAATAAATAAATAAATAAATATACGTGTTACCTGTGTCTCCGTTGGGACTATGCGCTGTTACCTGTATCTCCGTTGGGACTATGCGCTGTTACCTGTATCTCCGTTGGGACTATGGCTGTTACCTGTATCTCCGTTGGGACTATGCGCTGTTACCGGTATCTCCGTTGGGACTATGTTCCGTTACCTGTATCTCCGTTGGGACTATGCGCTGTTACCTGTATCTCCGTTGGGACTATACGCTGTTACCTGTATCTCCGTTGGGACTATGTTTACAGTATCTGTTCGGGACTATATTCCGTTACCTGTATCTCCGTTGGGACTATGCGCTGTTACCTGTATCTCCGTTGGGACTATGCGCTGTTACCGGTATCTCCGTTGGGACTATGTTCCGTTACCTGTATCTCCGTTGGGACTATGCGCTGTTACCTGTATCTCCGTTGGGACTATGCGCTGTTACCTGTATCTCCGTTGGGACTATACGCTGTTACCTGTATCTCCGTTGGGACTATGTTTACGTTCGGGACTATATTCCGTTACCTGTATCTCCGTCGGACTATGTTCCATTACCTATATCTCCTTTGGGACTATGCGCTGTTACCTGTATCTCCGTTGGGACTATACGCTGTTACCTGTATCTACGTTGGGACTATGCGCTGTTACCTGTATCTCCGTTGGGACTATATTCCGCTAACTGTATCTCCGTTGGGACAATATTCCCTTACCTGTATCTCCGTTGGGACTATGTTCGGCCGGCTCGCCGGGCCGCTGGATGGTGGCGTAGGTATTCTGACCCTCCTCCTGAGGAGAGGGACTGTCCTCCACTCCTCCGGCCGCCTCAGGATCACCGGACACTTGCATGCTCAGCTCCTGCTCCTCGTACATCTGAAGGAGACGGAGACACGGGCCAAAGGAAGAGGTTAGAAGACATGTGTCGGCACAGATTTGTGACATGAAGGCCACAAATTGCTCAGATGACTTACGCTAGTTGTGCCTCACCTGTGACTGATAATATTTAATACTACCGCAATCAAACATTAACCATTTATAATTATTCACCTGAGTAATTATCACACGTGAATATTGTAAAATTGCATAACACTCATTCGTGTGAATCACGGTCGCTGAATATATTTCTGTAAGCATAATTATTCATCCACCAGACAGTCTTGATCCTACTCTCTTCGAGGCCTAGCTATCTTCATACTGTAAATCAAACGGTACAAATAATCACAGTCCTGAGCTCCGTTACTTTGAGTTTGTTTCCGATCCAGAGAGGGTTCTCGGTGCCAGGCGGTGTTTCGGGCTGATCCACAGAGGCCCGCGGAGTGGGCGGCTGCGGCGGCTGCTTCACCTGGCGACAGACGGCAGGCGAGGTCAGGGGCACAGTAGAACAGAGGTAGAGGAGCGCGGATGATGATATCAGACTGAATACGATGAATAACAAGATAAATATTGTCTTGACGGATCTGCATATCTAATACGCATCACCTCTATGGACCCGATAATCATTAAAATAAAACGATAATTTGGTGCTCAGTTGCAATCAAATATCGCATTACGTTGCTCAAATATTAGTCAGCATAACAAGAACAGGCCCAAATCTTCACAAACTTGATCTTGTTCTCACCAACAAACTCGACATTTGACCTCCAAATTTACCAGACGCCACCACCACCTCACCTGCTCCTTGTAGGAGGGCACGGCGACCGGCACGGTTTTTAGACAGCAGCAGACGGCGCAGAATGTCACCAGGCCGATCACCAGCACCAGCAGTAGTGCCACCAGCGTCACCAGCGTCTGATTCGTCTCGTGAGAGGTGGGCGCCGCGTCAGCCGCCTGACGAGAGAGACGTGCGCGCGTCAGAGGGGTTCAACTGGACTTTACTTGTCACTATTCTCGGCTTAGCAGGTTAAGGTAATCGACTGGGCTTTACTTGTCCCTAATTCTGGGTTAAGCAGGCTAAAGCAATCGACCCCAGGGAAACGGACATCAACGGAGATTCAGACAGAACAATAAGATAACCAGTAATGTATTGGACATCATCAAACGTAGTTAAGTTACCCTACATCCCACAATTACCGCATATTCCTCTCTGGCTTACGAAGTTCAATGCCAGCTGCCGTCGTAAAAACCCGCTTCAAGTCTCAATCCTTTCATGAGTCCCATCTGTGTGTACCTCTTTATGTGTCTATCTCCCTCCCTCCCCTCCCTGCCTTCCCCTCTATTCCTCCTTCCTCTCTCCTCCCACTTCTCACCTGCACTTTCTGTACGTTGAGCGCGCCATGCTCCCTCTGAATGTAGTCGTAGTGGAGGTCGAACGCTCGCAGCACCTCGCCAGTGGGTACAATCTGCTGCCGGCCGTCCGCCACGTGGAGGTACATGTCTGACCTGGAAATACACACATACAGAACACGTCAGGATTCGATCTGCGAATTATGAGAGACACGTCAGAGGGTATTATCTCCCACCTGGGAATACATGAAGGGACTCGTCAGGTGATCTCGTCAGGTCATGTGTGACCTGGGAATACACAAGGCACATCAGGGATATATCATACCTGGCAATAGATAGGGGAGGAATGTCTGCAACATATTCCACCTGTAAAGATATGGCAGTCACGTCCCCATACATTCCGGACATTGGGGATATATGACGGGGGGGGGGGGGGGGGAGCGTCCGGCAAACACATACCTATCACCTAAAACAAAACACAATAAACTAATGCATTTTTTCATAAGTATTCACAACTTATGTATACAGGGTGTGGCAGAAAGATTTACCTCTTGATTTAAAAAAAAAAATATTTCGGTCCCGAACAAAGATATTCAATTTATTTTTGGTACACGTATTCAGTAGCATGTCACATCTCAGCAACGGGACTATGAACCAATATGGCCACCTTTGGTCTTCACCCCTGTCCCGAAACCTCTCCCTGCGGAGAGGCGCGGGCGCCGCACGGTGTCCTCGTCGAAATTCGACCATGCCGTCTCGAGGGCCAGCTTCAGAGCGGCCATGCTGCTGTGTGGTGTTGCACACATCTCCCTCTCCAGGATGGCCCAGAAGGTGAAGTCCATCGGGCTCAGGCCCGGACTTGACGGTGGCCACATGTCCTTGTCCCAGAACCCAGGCATGTGGGTCTTCCACCATGCACTGTTGAATGAAGTTCGCCGTCTGAGACGACGCAATGTCCTGGACGACGACGTATCCGTCTCGGAACGACTGAGCGATCCAAGGCAGAGCATGTTCCTCTAGCAGATGGACATAAACGTGTAAGTTGACTTTCACACCCGCCTCGATGAAGATCAAGGGTTCTTTTGAGCCCTCGGATGCGACGGCAGCTCGAACCATGAAACCAGCAGGGTTGTGGCGACCAAAACTGGTCCGGATAACAGGATCAAACTGGATGTACCATCTACCGTTTATGATCCTCCTGATCGTTCTGGGCGAAAAATCGAGGTCCTTTGCCAGTTTGCGCATGCTTCGCCAAGGATTTCAAGACACCGTCTTGTGCAGTGTGCACGATGTTATCCAGCTTTTTGGTGCGGACATGCCTTGTTCTGTCTGATATGGACTTCTTCGACACTGTACCTGTCTCTTTAAGGCATTTCATTATATTGTTAACAGTTTTTATGGCTACACCGAGCTGTTTGGGAACGCTTTGGAAGCTGTGGCCAGCCTGCATCGGCGCCGCAATTTGGGCTCTTTTTGTAATCTCCACCATAGCTCATCAACAACAATGACGAAAATAAAAGCGATCCATGACAATTATACACGAGCCAGATGGGGAGCCCCATGCACAATTTTACTAAAATATTTCCAAAACTTTTTGATTTATGGCCTGAAAACAAACAGGTAAATTTTTGTGCCCCACCCTGTAAGTAAGGCAGTAAGTACCAATCTATCATAGGCAAATACAAATGTCAATTGCTTAGCGGTGTTTGACCTCCCTGTCGCAAATATAGGGCTCATTTGAACTAAAGAGAAGTGCTCTCACCCATCACCATGCCGCCCAGCCATTGCGGATTTATAAGCGGATTTGTAAGCGGGACAACTTAGACGACCCTTATTTGGCACGTGGCTCGTGCCGTGATCGTCGCCAGTTGCATAACGAGGGCGCGGGAAATAACTTTAGAAGAGATGGGGCGAGCAGAGAGAGAAGACCACTAATAAACCGTTTAACGGCTTTTGATGTAAGCCATTCAAAGCTAGACCATGGCCCCCCTCACGCTCAAATCAAAATACCTTTTACCATATGGGAAAAAAACTAGCTATCCCGCTGCTCGTACTCATCTTTCTGATAAACCATAACTTCATGTATTTATTGCTAACATTTCAGCAACGTCCATTTGCATAAATGGCTCATGTGATGGGAGATGACATGATCAATAAGTACACTGTACACTGTACATAGATGGCGAGGCCCGACCATGTTCCAACTAAGACAACACCGACACGGACTGAACTAGTCGAAATTCTACATAATCAAAAAAGTAGCCCAGCCACGCCACATGTCCAATATTGTTCAATATTGCCCTCGCCCCCCCCCCCCCACTGACACAGTAGCGCCAGCCTATCAGCAGCAGATATCCAGAGCCTATGATCGCACTGCGCTGCGTCAAAACCCCATTGGTCGAAACCAGACCTCTCAAAACAGTCTAGGGGGTCAAGTGGGGCAGCACGGACGAGAGAACGGCAAAATCAGCACTCCATAACAATAACACTCAGCTGACTATCTGCACTAAGAATAGACCGGCCTAACAATGGGCGGGCCTGAATGGCAGGCAGACGGCCGCCGCCTGGGAACCTCCCCAGTCACACAGTTCCACGGAACACGCTTGGCCTCAGCCTCCACGAGTCCGGCATCACGTTCCTCAGGCGGTTGTGTTCGGTGCGAACCGCAGGATCTTCACAGAGCTGACTGAAGAGGTGCATGTAGCACTGGTGCCTTCGCTGTGCCAGCTCACTATCCACACCTAACTGGGTGTGAAAACGGTCGCTGGTGTTGAAGAACGAGTCCAGGGCGTCTTGTTGATGCTTCTTCTTCGCATCTTCAAATGACTGACGAAAAATCTCCGAATGCGAAACCCCCATTTCCTCCAACGCATCCATGTGCTGACGATAGTTGGGCACACTTGCTTTGAGGACCGACACCAGCAGAGGGGTGTTGAGCAGCAGGTCACAGCGGTCACGTGGTGACCTCAGGTCAGCAGGCTGACCTCGGGCTGTGTCTCGGGCTGGTCCTTGAGCCAGGCCCGCACTGCGGCAGGGTCCCAGAGCAGATGTTTCAGGTCGTCTTCAGTGAGTAGTGCCAGCAGTGGCGCGGCGTCCCACTCGAAAATACCGCTCTCGTTCTCTGTCAGTCGCACCTGTTCGACTACCTCTTCCGGTGCGATCATCAGCGCATGGAGGAGGAATTTTCTCATGTGCCACCCGAAGGTGTACCTTCGGAACATACAACACACTTCTGCTGGGAGTGATGACACTGCAGCGAACTTGATTTGTGCATCAAGCCCACCAGCCTTCGCAAAACAGAAGCAAAAAGCTGTGTTCAGAAACACACCGTGAGTGATCATGCGGCGCATGAGAACTATACGAGCTTCTTGCTCTTGAAGTCTAGGCTGGGGCTGCTGCAGCAGCAACTGTGATAAATCCCAGTTGCTCTGGATCAACAGAGTCTTCATATGATCCCGGATGTGTCTGACCGTCTTCAGGGATGCCTTTCTTTCGGCCCTGTTCATCAGCTCCATGATGTTGATGTCCTTCCAGTAGAAGCACTTGAGCTCCTTAGTCTGGTAGGCTTTCTCCAGGTAGTCGAGGACTTGAAGGATGCCTTGAGAGACACTGCTCCAGCGCGGATGGCCTGCCTCTGCCTGACATAGCCAAAAGACAGCTGTCTTTAAGTGATAAGACTTGAGCATCTTACCCGGCAGGTTCGCACACTTTTTGCATGCCTTCATGGTCTTGATCACACTCCTTGGTATCTGGTCGAGGTACAGCACAGTGATCACTTCAGCCCGGGAGAAGGACCAGCGCCATTCGAGGTGTTCCGTCGCGCTGCCCGGGGCACCTACTGGCACAAGGTGCAGGCCGAACTCTCTTATGTCACTCAGAGCGGCCTCTGGCAGCCACCCCGACTCACGACATCTCGTGAAGAATTCATCGGAGGGCCAGTAGATCACGTGCAGGCAGAGTATACGGTCCACGAGCGCTACTCCGCACTTCGAATGTGGGCTTGCCAAATGAGGCTCGTCGTGTATCTGTGGCTTGACGTAAGAGATGGCCGGTCCGTGGATGCTCAACTCTGCTCGCGGCTGCACAGCCAGCTCCAGCTCACTGCAGTACTGTCGGACGTCTTGGGCCGAGAACGGCAGGGGCTCTGTGTGCGTACACTCGGGCCGGGGCTGCTGCAGCACCCTGACGAAGCCCAGGTGGCTGGTGGGAGCGAGCATCAGCCGGGGTATGTCCGAGCCGTCGGCAGTCTCGGCATGACCTCCAGGTACCTTCTCAGTTCCAACGGCCTCGGTGTCGGGTGAAACCCACTGCACGGGGCCGAGAGTGTACATCAAGTCCTCGTCTGAATAGCTTCCATAAGCTAGATCCACATCGTCAATGGTGAGCTGTTCGGCCTGACTTCCAGAGATGGAGCCGCTCTGTATGAAAAGGCGTCCGAACGGCGAGCACCTCTCACAGTTAGCCCTCTCCAGTTGTAGGGCCTGCTGCCAGGGCCGTGTCCAGAGGCGTGCAAAGGTGTGAACTCTCTGCTCATTGCACTGTTGAATGAGAAAATTGAACGGCGCGTAGAACGGGTCTTTTGCGGTGATCCAACAGTCAATCGCTGGCAGCAGGAAGGTGTTGTACTGCCTGACTAGGCGGCTTATCTTGTCTTTGGATATGTGCTTCATCCCTGGAAGTGGGCCGAGATCACGTAACGGTGTTACATGGCCTTCAGCCATGTCGTTTGGGTTCTAGGAGCCCGCACTGGATCATCGGCACCCACAGTCCCTCCGCCGTGAGTGTCGGAGTGAAACGCCGCACTGCTCACTGGTCACCCTCTGCGCCGACTAGCCGACGGCCACCGCTGCCAGCCGCTAACCCGTCACTCAACCATGTGCAGAGGCGGATCCAGCTCAGAGTTTTAAGGGGGGCAAACCATAACAATTTATCGATTCTTTCCATGCATCGTCCATAGGCGTAATGTTAAAATCATGCCGTTTGGGGGGGGGGGCAAATGCCCATTTTGCCCCCCCCCCTGGATCCGCCACTGACCATGTGCACAGTGCACAGTGCAGACAGAACCACCGCCGCCTTTGTGCAATGCTCCGCCGCGGCACGCCAGCTGGCTCATGTAAACATCACGTACCCGGGGCCATGTTTATGGCCGGCAGCGGGCGATTATTTACTCAAACCACCAGGCCCTGGAGAAATAGTGTGGTACTGGGGCTGCAACGACAAGAAGGGATATTTTCGACACACAGGTGTTGGGTTGGTGCTGTGTCGAGTGGCTTAGTACCGGTTTCGTTCGATTCCTTTTCGACGGCCATGCATTTTTTAAAATGCATGTTAATGTTAATGCTACTTTAACTAAATTGGCATGTTAAAATGCCATTTTAACATGAAAAAAATCAATCGCAACGCGGTGCCCGTGTCGGATTAACTTGCACTCTATGGACTATGGAAGGGATATAAAAAACTGATGGCAAGTTATTGAAAGATATGGTTAAAACCCATCGATGAATTTCGCTAAAAATGATCATCTAATAGTTGGAAAATGCAAACTTTAAAGAACATGATCGCAGGTATGTAATCCAAAAATATTATGTGGATCACACACAAAATTATATGAGCTTTAAAACGGTAAACTTTTTATAGTCAAACAAAAAATGCTATCTTCTCTAGCAATTTGCAGCAAGTTAATCTCAATCAAATGGCTTCTTTTTCCATGTGAGACGGTAATCTTGCCGAAAGGCATTGTTTCACTCGTTACGTCACACTTACCCTGAAAACGACATTGATTAAAAAAAAATGGCAATTTTATCTCATGAAAGTATCATCACTGGTGTACGAAGAGGGTGCTACCTTCTGAATCGCGCAATATTCGACAATTCGTTCAATTGTCTACACGATGCTGTTTTTCCTATGCCGATCGGACACCCGGTTACCGAGATATCACACAGGGGTCTGACACGTGCCGCCCAAATTTAGCCGTCTTCGCCTGATTTTGCATCTTCTTTACTTGCTATGCTTATGACGGAAATATGCAGTCTTTGGGCACGCAGCTGAATATCGACCCGATCGAGCTCAGAACCCTCAAAGGCACGTCGCGCATCCTTGGTCTTAAAGTTGTGCAAATTTCACCGCGCTAAGCACAACAGTCTGGCCTGTAGCCTGGGATAAATGTGACCACTGACCATGTCGTGACCTCGGTAACAGAGAGGCGCATACACCACAAATGTTACGAGCAAGCGCGAGGTCAGTCTTTGCGTCAATTACAAGCGACAAGTACATCAAACGGATTAATGACATTGAGCTGTCTAGCAAGTAGATAACTTTTATTCTTTAGGCGACTGACGTAGAGCGGAAATACGATTATCAAAACCGTGCTTGATAGTGACGTTAGACACAATGGAATGTTTGTCAGAGTTCATCATGCGGTTCGGCGTGAATACGGACTAATGGAGCTTGATTTGCCCTCTGCTGGCCAGGCGAGCATCGTTCACATATTCACTGTTCATTTAAGAAGGCATGTTGTAGGTATTGATGCGAGACCAAGATTAGCGAATGACCAGCGATCGACCGGAAGCCGAAAAAGGGCAAAAAATTATCGTACTACTGAAGGCGGATGCCTGGAGATGAGGGCATATGTTGTGTGGGATGTGATGTACTTGTGAGTGTTATGTATGTTATATTATACATAATACATATATTCTCATATGAAGTGAACCCTTGTCGCCATGGGGGAGACGGTGGGACCTAAAAAATGAAGACAATCAAAGTACCAAACGTAACAACAAACTGAGTCCTGAATGTGATCGAAATTCACCTTTGTAAAGCGATCAGCCCACCAACCTATCGGTATTCGGTTCTATCTTATCGCGCCGAAGCAATGCAAAATGGCGTCAAACACCGATAGCCGTTCCTACAGATAGTTCAGCGATGGATGTGGGGCTGGCAACGGTGCCGTCGGCAGTCGGCGCAGAGGGAGGCCAGTGAGCAGTGCAGCCTTTCATCTAGACATTTCTGGCGCAGGACTGTGGGTGCCAATGAAGCAATTTCGGGGGTCCTAGGAATCCAGACATCATCATGGCGGAGGGTGGTGGGTCGACGTCAGGTGGCTTTGGCCCACTTCGAGCATCGAAGAAGCTATCCAAAGACAAAGTAAGCCGCCTAGTCAGGCAGTACAACACCTTCCTGCTGCCAGCGATTGACTGTTGGATTACTGCAAAAGACCCGTTCTACGCGCCGTTAAATTTTCTCATTCAGCAGGGCAACGAGCAGCTTATGTACACCGAGACAAGCCTCTGGGCCCGGCCCTGGCAGCAGGCACTACAACTGGAGAGGGCCAACTGTGAGAGGTGCTCGCCGTTCGGACGCCTTTTTATACAGAGCGGCTCCATCTCTGGAAGCCAGGCCGAGCAGCTCACCATCGACGATGCGGATCTAGCTTATGGAAGCTATTCAGACGAAGATTTGATGCACACTCTCGGCCCAGTGCAGTGGGTTTCAGCAGACTCTGAGGCCGCTGGAACCAAAAAAGAATCCGGAGGTCAGGCAGAAACTGCCGACGGCTCGGACATACCCCGGCTGATGCTCGCTCCCACCAGCCACCTGGGCTTCGTCAGGGTGCTGCAGCAGCCTCGGCCCGAGTGTACGCACACAGAGCCTCTGATGTTCTCGGCCCAAGACGTCCGGCAGTACTGCAGTGAGTTTGAGCTGGCTATGCAGCCGCGAGCAAAGTTGAGCATTCATGGACCGGCCATCTCTTACGTCAAGCCACAGATATTCGACGAGCCTCATTTGGCAAGCCCACATTCAAAGTACGGAGTAGCGTTCGTGGACCGTTTACTCTGCCTGCACGTGATCTGCTGGCCCTCCAACGAATTCTTCACGAGATGTCGTGAGTCGGGGTGGCTGCCAGAGGCCGCTCTGAGTGACATAAGAGAGTTCGGCCTGCACCTTGTACCAGTAGGTGCCCCGGGCAGCGCGACGGAACACCTCGAATGGCGCTGGTCCTTCTCCCGGGCTGAAGTGATCACTGTACTGTACCTCGACCAGATACCCAGGAGTGTGATCAAGACCATGAAGGCATGCAAAAAGTATGCGAACCTACCGGGTAAGCTCCTCAAGTCTTATCACATAAAGACAGCTGTCTTTTGGCTATGTCAGGCAGAGGCAGGCCATCCGCGCTGGAGCAGTGTCTCTCAAGGCATCCTTCAAGTCCTCGACTACCTGGAGAAAGCCTACCAGACTAAGGAGCTCAAGTGCTTCTACTGGAAGGACATCAACATCATGGAGCTGATGAATAGGGCAGAGAGAAGGGCCTCCCTGAAGACAGTGAAATACATCCGGAATAATATGAAGACTCTGTTGATCCAGAGCGACTTGCCTTTGTCAGTGTTCCTGCTGCAGCAGCCCCAGCCTAGACTTCCAGAGCAAGAAGCTCGTATTGCTGTCATACGCTGCATGGTCATTTACGGGATGTCCCTGAACCAACGACTTTACTTCTGCTTTGTGAAGGCGCATAGGGTTGATGCGTACATGAAGTTCACAGCAGTGTCTTCAAAGCCAATGGAGGTGTGTCGCATGTTTCGCGAGCAGACCTCCGAATGGCATATGAATAAATTCCTCCTCCATGCGCTGATGATCGCACCTGAGGAAGTAGTCGAACAGGTGCGACTGACGGAGAGCGAGAGCGGCATCTTCGAGTGGGACGCCGCCCCACTGCTGGCACTGCTCACTGAAGACGACCTGAAACATCTGCTGAAAGACCCTGCCGCTGTTCGGGCCTGGCTCAAGGACCAGCCCGAGACAGAGCGGCCGGCCGGTCTGCCCGCTGACCTGAGGACACCACGTGACCTCTGTGACCTGCTGCTCAACACCCCTCTGCTGGTGTCGGTTCTCGAAGCAAGTGTGCCTGACTATCGCCAGGAAATGGAGGAGTGGGAGAAAATAATGGTACCGGCCTCTGATCGCTTCCGGTGGTCATTCGAAGATTGCCGGGAATCGATGAAACAAGACGCCCAGGACTCGTTTTACAACACCAGTGACCGCTTTCACACCCAGTTAGGCGTGGATAGTGAGCTGGCACAGCGAAGGCACCAGTGCTACATGCACCTCTTCCGTCAGTTCTGTGAAGATCCTGCGGTTCGAACCGAACACAACCGCCTGAGGAACGTGATGCCGGACTCGTGGAGGCTGAGGCCAAGCGTGTTCCGTGGAACTGTGTGACGATTCCCGAGCTCCAGCAGAAGCGTCACATGGGACGCTACGTGCGCCATCGCTTTCGCCTCCACACATGAGGTCAAGTGTGTTCTGAGAGCTCGGTACTGCTGCAGCGACTGCAGAGAAAAACAAACATGGACGCTATACCGATATCTCAGAAAGGAGCTCCGAAACGCTCTCTTCTCCCGAGTGCTCGGGACGAAGGACGTGAAGCCACGGCACACATTGGTGCCGCATTTCCATCACTTTCAAGTAGAGTTGCAAAATTTCCCTACCGCACTACCGGCATGCCGGTAATTTTTCACTACCGCAGGTTTTCTCGTGGTATCTGGCATGTCTTGCCGGTAGCATGCCGGTATTTTTGATTTTGCACAAAAAATTATCAGCATATGATTCAAACTTTGGACACTAAGAGGCTATTTAATTGTAATAACAGCAATCTTAGCCACTGCAAAATACATTTTGTGGTAGAAGTTCCATTGCTAAGGGTAGGGGTAACACATGAACCTCAGCATTTCACAGGTTTGGCTCTAATTAGAATTGTCAAGAATCTACTGTGGTCTATCAAAGAAAGACAAAGAATACTCATTCATGTTGCAAAAGCACAACCAATTAGTAAGTCTAATGGTAGGTAATAGGCATAACACAATAACTAAAATAAATAAATGTTCATGGCAACATTCCCTAGGCAAAAGGCAGAATCAAAACAAAACAAAACACATTGTTTGGAAACTGGCCTTGAGTCCTGAGATGTGGTCTGAGATACTCTACAAAGAATTTGACACTGAAAATCCAGCTGAAAAGGCAGGTGTTCGGTAGCCCTGAGCCTAACTTTGGTCCCAAAATGAAATGAAAATGAATTAAACTGGCATTTTGTCTTATCTTTACAAGAAACCACAACATGCAGACGAAATGAATACAATGTGGCGCAATGTGGCGCAAAGGCAACCAAGGATTGACTTTTAAGGTCCTCTGTCCCCTAAAGAAAGGATGTAAGCTGATGACGTAATATTTATTCATATGCCGTTTTGGTTGAATCACTCAAGAGAAATCAATTTTCTTGTAGTGAATAACACTCACAGTGTTTATTTTATTGGAATTCAATATCGTGTTGGATGATTTTCATCAATAAAATCATTGACGAGGCAGAAGTTTGCAGTCCTAAAACCTTATTTGCAGTGTTTTAATCAGCTGGTTAAAAACTGTGTTATGGCGCATCTGTTTCGAAATCCTTTATCACCTTGTGTTTGTTCCCGCTTTTGAGATGGGGGAGGACTATTGTATCGTTTTTATACATATTATTTGGTGACTTCGCAGGACAAGTGAGTTATTAACACATATTTTTACATGATTCGTATTAAGAACGCTTGTGGTAAATGTGATTGCTGCTCACTGTGAACACCTTTTAGTAATTCAAGTTCTTTTTGTCCTTGCTTTTTGATGAATGTGTTAATGCTTGTTGTAGGCAATACCTTTTGATTACAGGTGATATTTTAACAGCTGTAGACTGGAATTGAGTTTCAAGATTGTGGTATTTGTGGGGCCAACTCAGCCAACATCAGGCTGCTGGTAGTTTTGGTTGGACAATGGGTGGCTGCTGGGTGGAGCGGTTACTGAAATTGCCAAAATGTGGCATAATCAAGAATTCAGGTTTTTTGGTATGCCGGTAATTTGGCGGTTTTTTTTGCTTGGGGCGTGGTAGCATGCCGGTATCCCAGAAAATTTTTGTGGGGCGGGGCGGTGCCGGTAGCAGCCCATTGGGAAAACTTTACAACTCTACTTTCAAGGACCCAAGGGAGTACTCACGTACCCGAAAATAATATCAGTTGAATTAATTGGCGGGAATGAGGCCGCCATGTGACGTCCACTGGGTGATTTGGTTGGCGCCAGTGTTTAGAGATCGTCCGAGTGTGTAGCTTCTGTATCGGTTTTCGATGCTGTGAGTCTTAATTGATAAAGCACTTTGATCTGAGGACGTAGTAACTTGTTGCCACGCTGTTCTTATGCCCTTTCCCACAGCAGTTGTGTCGTGACATCCTACACCTGATATGTGACAGTTGAAATATGTTCGCGGCATGGTTTATTTGTTTATTTGTGATTTGTGCGTCGCATGTTAACATTCAAGACTTTTTTTGTAACAAAGATATTTACCGCATGTGCATTATGCCTGTAAAAATATGAAACACAATATACATCACGATGTTTATCTTAATAAATATTTTTGATGGATCTGCTGTCTTTCAATGTCTCTTACAGTCAAATGCAAACATGTCATTGCCAAATATAGCTACGTTAGGGTAGGGCCGGGTCAATAACTCGGCACCAACGACAAGTACAAACATCGAATAAATTAATGTCATCAAACACCAATCGCAATTGGGAGCACCTACAAAATAAAGATTATCTAAGTAAATACCAAGCGAAACAAATATCAAATGCCCGTATGTAACAAAAGGTGACCAAAAACCACCTTCGTAAAGCTATCAGCCCACCAAAAGCTTCTGTCGTGCCTATCGGTATTCGGTTCTATCTTATCGCGCCAAAGCACAGCCGTCCGACTCCGATAGCTGTACAGATAGTTCAGCGACGGACGAGCGGCTGGCATCGATGCCGTCGGCAGTCGGCGCAGAGGGAGGCCAGTGAGCAGTGCAGCGTTTCATCTCGACATTTCTGGCGCAGGACCGTGGGTGCCCATAAAGCAGTTCCGGAGATCCTAGGACCCCAGACATCATCATGGCGGAGGGTGGTGGGTCGACGTCAGGTGGTTTTGGACCACTTCGAGCATCGAAGAAGCTATCCAAAGACAAAGTAAGCCGCCTAGTCAGGCAGGACAACACCTTCCTGGTGGGGCATTCCACGTCAAATCGAACAAAAATCGGCTGTTTTGCACCTTACCATCAGCGATTTCATTATAAATTTGTGAGCGAGTTCCTGTGTGGCCCCGGACATTACATTGATGTTTTTTGCACATTCTGACCACAGGTCTTCTAAATATAGGCATCAAATTTTTACAAAATGTTGCATCTTTATATTTTTGAAC